>NC_072738.1:147452740-147554654 GCF_026930045.1 Uloborus diversus | reverse complement strand
TTGCGTTGATTGACAATACTACCGAAACAGGTGAAACATTCCATTCCACGTTTTTCTTTGGGGTAAATTACAGGCTTCACACAGTTTGTGGTGTATTGTGATTTCAGAAGAATAGGAAAAAAAAGCGTCCCACAAACACGATGAAAAATTACTGTCATTCACTATGCTTCGAAGCAAGTTATAAGTTACAGCGTGTGTTTGTTTTACCTTTTTCGTCCGCCATTAGACAATGGCTGCAGCGTTCCCTATAGTTTATTGGGGAGTTGCGAATAGGGGCGCGATTGTATGTGCAAAAGCATTATTTTTTGCCTACGTTCTCCGAGCTCAACTGGTAGCTACCGGTCGATTGATCACGTGACAGCTAGTTCCTTCCTCCACCTACTTTGTAGCGCAAAGCAGGCGGGTCATTGTTTTCAATCATTTTTCTTCCGT
This sequence comes from Uloborus diversus, assembly GCF_026930045.1. Lineage (NCBI taxonomy): Eukaryota > Metazoa > Arthropoda > Arachnida > Araneae > Uloboridae > Uloborus > Uloborus diversus. Next base: position 147,554,222 of record NC_072738.1, on the reverse strand, counting down.
AGAATGGCATCAGTTTTGGTATCTTCGTCTGCATGGTTTTGAAAGTTTGCGAAGGTACGTCATTTACTGCTGAAGTGTCAAACTTGATGGAAGTGAGTTAGCATTCATCGAATTTGTAACTAAGTTTGTATAACATCTTTTGAATCTTAGATTTCAACACAAAGAAAAACGTCTGGTACACACATTAAAATTTATTTTGTACTAGGCTTGTTTCAAAACCTTTTTATATGTTTGACAACTCTGGTTGAACTTATCCTCTCTTTCTGCATTGAGTTATTTTATGCTTAACATTTTACCGAGATGAAAAGTGTACTGCATTTATGTTTTAGATTTTTGCATCAGCTTTAAAAGTTTAAGCTTTGTACGTAATTGCACAATTTCGTTTCATAATTTTAGCTCATTTCATTTGGACAGCATTAAAACATGCCATCCAGAAATTAAATACGAAAAACATTTTGCATCAAAAATTGCAAAACTACTATTTTCTGGCTCATATTATGATTTCGGAACGAAGTTTGAAAGAGAAATTTTTTTTTTCTAACTCAAAAATTAAACATTTATTCAAATTTACTGCCTTTATAAACGTTCAAATTTATATGCACTTCTCGAAACTTTTCAGGTATGAATGATACCTCTCACAAATTTCTCAATGTTACTGATGGTTGCACAGAATGTTCTAATTTTTCTGGTAAGTTGACAACTATTTTCAAGCAATTTCTCTTGTGAGTAAAAACTAAAGTTCTTATTAGTGCCTTATACTAATATTTTACAAACGTGGAAGCATTAAAGGTGAGACAACTAGCTGTAGTGAGACCAAAACCCAATGCCTGTCTTTGCAACATTATTATAAATATGCAATTGATTAGTCTGTTATTTATAAAACTTTGCCAAATGTAAATTTTCTACATTAATTTGAGTTTTGTAATTATGTTTCACTATATCTCAATTGTATTAATTTATCACAAAAAAGGGAGGGGGGGAGAACAATACAAATTTGACTTATGATATAAATACGTTATTTAGGTGAATATTTTCTTCACAAAACTGTCCATGTTTGAACAAGAATTGAGGTAAAATTAAATTCTAAGCTAAGAACTGAAGGGTGAACCTTGGTTATTTGGAGGAGGGGGTAGCAAATGTTTGTAATTTTGCAGTTAATCATTTATCTCAAGGTTGCTTTGACTTCACAGCCGGCTCTCGTCATTTTCGGGATCAGGATAAATGCCCCTCTCCCCTCCTCTGAATTTCAGAAACTTAATATAACAATACATTTAGGTTCATGTTTTGCTGTTACCTTTTTTTTTGTATAATGCATCTTTTTTTTTGTATCAATTTCCATTCATTTCTATGTTGTGGCTCGTGTGAAATAGTTGTTATGTGTATGGGGCCCAAGAGCATAAAACAGTTTTGCCAAAATTAAGAAGAACTTCTCTAAGTGTTTTCAACATTTTTTTTTTTTTTTTACAATTAACAACTTGTGTTATTTACTAATTCTTTTCTTCTTTCAACTCTCTCAATGAACGCAACAAATTTCAGGAGAATCGGGAGATGATGTGGTCAGAGATTTCAAAAAATTGGACATAACGACCCCAGATGATGATGATGAGGACTTTAATGAAGCAACACAAACTATAGTGAATCATTCTCATGAACATGCCTGTCTTGTTGCGCGCGATAAATTTTGTGAAATCATACGAAAACCAAAAAAAACACGATTTTAGGCCGTGGAAGTGGAAGCATCGCTGCCGCGCATAACCTCAGACCAACAACTGCCTTGAATGCCCAAGAACAAAAATTTAAAAGAGACTTACCCGGGGGTGGTGTGTTAGTTGACGATAGGAAGCACAAAAATAATTACCATACATTCTTTATTCAACGTTACTTCAAAGCAGACATGAAGATAGGCACTAGGCGTGGTGATCACCAGAACATTTCACTTAGTATAAAAAAAAACAGATGTGAGGAATACAGACTTAAGAGTTCATGAATGGAGCTGGGTTTTGTTGCTAAGTTCGTTAACGATCAAAAAAAGGTAGAGTTCTCACGGAGGGTGGTAGAATATTTAAATTGAAATGGACGAAGGACGTACAGTTCGCTATGAATATGGTGGGATGTTATCGAGGGATGGCTTTTGATAAAAAAAAAAATGTCCGTTGCAGGCCGATGTACGTTGAGACGAAAATGGTGCAGGCTGTAATCACCATGGTGACAACGTTGAGCTCGTCACACGCTTAAAAAAGGAATCAGGATACTTTCAAGGTAATTGCGGATCACTGCCGTCACCTCATGGTATGTAGATCCTCGAAGAAGTAGTTACATTAAGGGGACGATTCAGGTGCACTCTGCGTGCCGCCATCGGACGCCATCATTCAAACAGGTGATGGATCATCAATGCACTCATCTTCAGCTGCGACGAAGTACGGTCTTGATTAATATTTTTTAAACATATATGAAAAAATGAAACGTTCACCTCATGTTGAGGTTATTAACGATTTTGCGGCGAGCAACGGCCGTCCCCAGACGCCGTGCACCGATGCTTCATTATCGCCATCGTAGAACAAAAACAGGAGCCGCAGAAAAAGCGACCGAGCGGACAGAGAGCAGCAAGTAGAGTGAAGTGGGGTGGAAAAATGAATCGGCAAATGAGCGATCAGATCCGGGTACGCGGTGATGCGCGGGAACCAATGAGTGCGTTTGGCGCCCAAACAACGAAGGGAAGGGGACGCTACGCCATTTTAATGGCCGACAAGAAGATGCAAAAAATCGGATCGACGCTTGAAAAATTGACAAAAAGCTAAACGATGGGAAAAGTGAATAAGTCATATTTTGATATCGTAAAGTGTGCGAAATTTAACGGGGGAACGCGGGGAAAACGTGGAATGCACAAGAAAATAAAAAAACAACAAAATGGGGGAAGAAAACGATTAAAATGACCGAAAACATGGGAAAAATGTAAATGGGTAAAAAATGTGATATGCATTATCACATACACTGGCAAAGCAAAAGAAAAAAAAAGAGAAAAAAAAGAAAATTTTAAGTCCAGCTCCAATTTACCGAAACATTACACAACAAATTCATACATCATATATATTCAAATGCATAAAGAGTTGTAACATCCAAAAAAAACATGGGATACAGTTTTATACTATCGTCAAGGTAGAAAATGGGTAAGTCAAAGAAAATGAACTGTTTGCATTTTCTTTTTGCATGTCATGATTGCACCCTGCTCACACAACAATTTGCCACACACGACCAACCAAAAGGACAAAAAAGTACACACAGTTGTGATTACGTGAACAACACATAGCATACCAAGAGTTAAAAATATAAACATTCAAAAAAAAATTCACAACAACCCAACACATGTAGAAGGTATGAATACAAAAAAATGCAATAACCCTCAAATATGACCATTCACAATATGCATTAAATTATACAGAAACATATTAATGCACAAAAAACATTAGAATCATTATCTTGACTATCTATGTCAAGTGTTACACATTAGGGTAACATGAGTAAAAAATTTCAAGTAGAAATTTTTTTTTTTTTTGTAAACAGTTCATATTGTTAAAGAGTTCAACAGCGTAGTGCACCAAATTACCAGGAGCACACTGAGTACAAAATTTGTATTTGAAAAAAAATTGAATGTTGAAGACACACTAAGATTGAGACGGACAAATTCATAAGCATGAAGAGTAAGACATAATAAGGAAAACCGGTTGTAGATATTAGGACATAATCGAGAGATTGACATTATTATGTGGAGGAAAAATTGTTACGCACATGTTGACATACATATGTTGGTACCAACAGCAAAAAATATGACAGCGTCCTGTCATACGTAAAAATAAAAAAAAACATAAAAATACATTTCCAAAAATAGAAAAAATGAGATCGACTTGCCGTGTATTAACAATACATTCTCGTCACTGTGCCCCTCAATGAAAACAAACATAGGGGAGAAAAAAAATACGTTCATAAAAGACATAGAGAGAATCACAAGCAAAATGATACGGATTCCGGAATTACAATCACGACCAGCACGACTGCCCGTACATAACAGCAAGTGGCACACCCTATGATTAAATTACTTACAACTACGGAGAAAGTAACGGGTTTGTTGACTGGGATGCTGAGGTTGGTGGGACACATTGTTATCTGTGTTAACAGACATTAAATTGCTTTTGCGAGGTGGGGCTAAACGTAAACGATTGACATGAATTACAAAAGGTTGCGCGGAGTCATCACCTAAGAGTTTAATTTTACAATTTACATCCCCTACATTGCTTACAACAGTATAAGGACCATCAAATCTAGGTTTAAAAGTGTCAGCCGACTTCATGTATACAATATCATTTTGTTTAAAATTTCGACTGTGAGAAGCAGGCAATTGCCTATTGTTTTGATTGATCTGTTTGAGTTGTAAAGAAGAGTACGCCTCCTCATAGATTAGGCGAAGATCCTGCAGAACATTTTGTATATAATGTGAGGTGTTAAGAAATCGAGGTTGCACGTCATTATCAAAAGTGTCAAAAAACAAGGATAGTTCCCTTCCCAAGTGCAACATGTTAGGAGTGAAACCAGTAGATGAATGAGTTGTCCCATTATATATAGACATGTGAACCATAACAGCAACTTCTAAAGACACATTCTGCTCAAGTAAAGACAGTAAACTAGACTTGATTTGACTATTAATTCTCTCAGAAATCGAATTGGACTGGGGATGAGCACGAGAAGAATGCTGAATTGTAACACCTAAGGCCTTGTTCAGAGAGTGAAATACATCACTGTCAAACTGACGGCCTAAATCTGACAGAAGATACGACATTCTACCATATAGAGAAATGTAATTCAACATGTGCTTAACTATTGTGTTGGCAGTAATATTTTTACAAGGATAAAGGACAACGTGACGAGAAAAATGATCAGTAACCGTCAAAATATATCCATATTGGCGAATTGGACCTACCAGGTCGATTGAACAGAACTCACCAGGTCTCCTCGGAATCCAAATATTTTGCAATGGGGCGGGTTTAATGGAATAGGGCTTCAGTCGAATACAAAAATCACATGATAAAACAAAATTCGACACATCCCGATACATTCCTAACCAAAAATATTTACTAACAACTACCTCATACGTTTTCTTTATTCCGGTGTGAGAAATGTGACAAATTTGCAAAACTTTAGCTTTCAATGTGTCGGGAACAACAATAGTAGGTAAACAAGTTTTGTTGCGAACATGCATTAATAGGTTTGTAGTTGGACAAATGAAAAAATCCTTAAGCTTGTGAGCATGATGCAGATTAGGCTTTTGCAAAAAGGAAACAGCTTCTTTAATGTACGGATCATTAAGTTGCTCACGTAAAAAGGTTTTAATAGATATTTCATTATGTGCATCAGTTTGGGCACACACAAATGAATGAGAGCTTAAATTATGACCTGACTGAGGTTCACATAGGGAAGTAGGGTGCGGTCTCAAATAATTAACCACATTAGTGGATTCAACACAAGGAGTATTAGAGGGTATATCACACAGCATATTGTCAGGGGTGGAAATATCAGTGAAGGGAAGGATCAACTCCTTATCCGCATTGGGTTGAAGAGCTGATTCATGTAAATTGGGGTCAGGGCTCCGAGAACAGAAATCTGCTAAAATATTCTGAGGGCCAGGGATATATGAAAAAGTATAGGAATATTGACCAATTTCTAACAACCAACGAGTAACAACATCGGCTGGCGAGGTTACATTGCTGTAACGCTCTAAGGGCTTACTGTCAGACATGAGAATAAATCTTCTATTAAAGAGGTATGTCTTGAATGCTGTCATTCCTTTATATATAGCATACAACTCGAGTTTAATTGGAGGATAATTACGTTCAGACTTTGACAAAGCTTTACTAAAATAAGACACGGGTTTTAGAATACCATCTCTCTTTTGCATCAATACAGCAGCAATTCCCTGAAGTGAAGCATCAGTATTTAAATAGAAATCATCATTCCAATTTGGAAGAACCACAAAAGGCTGCTTAAAAAAGGTAGACTGGAGATCATCAAAAGCTTTTTGGTGAACATCATTCCATTCAAAAGGTTTATTTTTTGCGGTTAATTGTGTCAACACATGGGTGCGTTCAGCATACTTGTGAATTAAATGCCTATAAAATCCACATAACCCCAAGAATTTCTTGACCTGTCGCACAGTGCGAGGTGGGGCAAATTTGGTAATTTTGGCAATATTAGAAGTAATAGGTTGAATACAGTTGTGTGATATATGAAATCCCAAATAATCAATTTCGGTCTGGAAAAAAACACATTTAGATGGCGATAAAGTTAGATTATGTTTGGAGAGAACAGAAAAGACAGCCTCGAGCTTAGATACCATCTGGTCAAAGTTTTCGGCACAAACCAAAAAGTCGTCTTGAAATGCATGAATTCCGTGAATTCCTAGCAATTTTAACTCATCAATTAACTGATCCACGGCAGATTGGAAAATGTTGCTACTAACCTTAAGGCCAAAGGGCAAACGGTTATGAGCAAAAGAGCCAAATTCGGTCGAGAAAGTCACAATATCTTGGAGATGATTGGGAAGGAGAATTTGCCAATAGGCCGAATGCAGATCTAAAACGGTATAGTACTTATAGGATGAGACGGCATTGATTAACGTAGAAATTTTGGGAAGTGGGTATGTGGAACTTTCGATGACGGAATTTAATAATCTTAAATCTAATGCCATACGGTACTTAGGTGGTTCATTAGGCCCAGATTTCTTACGTACCATTATCATCGGACTCGCATAGTGGCTCACATTTCTAGAAATAATTCCAGCCTCAATTAATTCATCCAATTCTTCCTGAACCTGTCCTTTTAACGCCTGAGGAATTTCAAAAGGTAAGGCCTTAATTGGATTATTGTTACGCAAAATGACTGAAGGAGTGACAATGTCAGAACACCCTAAAGCTTTGACAGATTTACTAAACACAGAAAAATTTTTCATCAAAATGTTTAATAAAATATCTTGTTGTGAAGTATTTAAGTGATCTAATTTAAAATCTGAAGGACTCAGTTCCTCTTTCCTGATTTTTAATACTTCGTCTGATGCAATAATTTGGTGACAAAATTGGGATTGATTGCTTGAGCATGTAGTTTCATTCAAAGAATCATTTAAAATTTCAAACTGTTCAGTGACATGACCCATTACCATACCTTTATTTAAATGAAGAGGATTGTTACCTATATTTCTGATAATAGAGGAGAAATTATGTTTCTCGACTAAGTGCACAGCGGGATGAATTTCACAAGTAATGTCATTAACGGTAGGAATAAAATAAATTTCAGATGATTTGACCGGTATGTCAGATAACGAAAAATTAGCAATGGCAGTTTCCCCCGGTTGGATAATTAATTTGTTTTTAAGAGCAACAGAAAAAGCCTTGTCACTATGCAGAGAATTAATTTTGGCCAAATGTTGTGAGATGTCAGTTTGAGGCATTAAAGGAGCTTTAAAATTATCAAAAGTGGCACTGCCGGTCTTAGTGTCAATTAACACATTGAAACGGGTTAAAAAATCATAACCTAATATCCCATAAAAAGAGGAAGGTGCAAAATCAGCAACAAAAAATGGGTGCTTAAAGAAATTTTTACCAATTTTAAATGAAACCTCAGCGCACGCAGAAAATGATAAATTAGAATTTACAGTCCTGATTGTGACAGTGCGTGAGAGAAATCTGCATTTTGTCAAAGATTTTATCTGTTCGAAAACAGCTTTTGAAAATAAGCTGACCGAAGATCCTGAATCCAAAAGCATTGGGAATATCTCATGACCAATTGAAATATTAAGTATAGGTAAGTCGCTAACCTTGTTATCAGAATGAACATTAAAAATGGATTCGGATTGTTTGCATTGAGACTCATCAGGCTTTGAAAATTTCGACAAAAATTCCCCAATAGTATCTTTACCAATGGAGCTATTTAAAAAGGTATGTAAATCTGGATATGTATTATGTTTCTTACATTGAACAGATTCAGTCTCCTGTACACTAATATTTTGAGGGACCAGAGATGAGAAATCAGTTACCGAGGCCAAGCCGTCCCTCATGGATGACCCCCTCGCCAGTTTAAATTGTCTCCATTTTGTGTTGGAGTATTAAGTCTTACTTCCGGCGATGAAAATCTGTTTTGCGACGGAAATTGTTGGGGTGGAACAAAATGGTTGGGGAAATTAAAGTTACCACGTGGCCTAAATGGAATACGAGGTGCAAAGAAATTTTGACTTTGAGGTCTATTTTGACCTTGATTTGAGAAATTGTTAAGGGGTTGACCCCCATTGTAAATCCGACAATTAATCATTAAGTGGTTTGTTCTACCACAAAATACACAAAAAGTGTTATTAGAATTTTGAGAGACTTTTTGCTGGGGTTTGGGCAAAACAGTTTTCTCATTAACGGAAGAGACGCGAATGTACAAAGGACATTCAACAAGTGGGTGTGGACTTTCCCCACAAAGACGACAATTTGACATTAATTTAGTGACACATGTTGTTAAAGATCGTAAATTTTCGGCCAAGGCATCTATTTGCACTTGAGCACTAGTCATAGCATTTGTCAATTTTGGTTGGCCTGTTACATGTAAACAGTGTAACTTATTAGCCTTGTCGACTAAATCGGTAAACTTTGACGTGTCGACATCAAGTAGTTTGTCCTTGATATTCAATGGTAAAGCCGCCAAAAATTGGTAAGATTTTATTTGGGTGAGGGCAGCACTATCCGTAATAAAAGGATATGCTGAGTGAGCAGCACGTTCAACACGATGTGCTAAACTCTGAATACTCTCATGAGTTTCAAATTTGATATTTTGAAATTCTGAAAGGGACACAGAAGAAGGGGTATGCATTTTGAAAAATGCACGCAATTTGTCACAAGCCTGGTTAAAAGTCATAGACTCCAAGCAACTGGGATTGGTCGCAAAAAAATACAAGGCAGAGCCAGAAAGTTTTGACTTTAAAAACATAAGAGTCGTGGGATCATCCCAACCGTTTAAATTCTGCAAGTCCTTAATTTGTGATATAAAAAATTCAACAGTTTCTGGCTCGCCTGAATATGAGGGAATGGGGAAGTTAAAATTCCTACTCGCCACAGCACCTTGAGGTGACTCATTGGCCATATTCACACCTTGGGGTGGGTCGGTTTGAGTACTATCAGTTGACATGGCAACAAATGTGCCGTCTTTTACTTTAGCACAAAAATCAATGAGCATCTAATATAATTTTCACTTAATTCACACGGTGCAATCATGAGAAACAAAAATTTTTAAATGCAAATATTGTTGAAAGCACATGCACACATGAGAATAAATGCAACTAATAAAATAAAAAAATGACATCAAATTTTTGAACTAAATTAAAAATATAAAATTAATATATCCCCCCATTAACATCACAGAAATACAAAAAGCCATATGAAAAAAACAACAAAAGTGCATATGCATTCAACTTCAGAAAAAAAAAGGCATTCAAGACCTGGTCAAAAACGGCGCCATTTTGTCTTGTTGCGCGCGATAAATTTTGTGAAATCATACGAAAACCAAAAAAAACACGATTTTAGGCCGTGGAAGTGGAAGCATCGCTGCCGCGCATAACCTCAGACCAACAACTGCCTTGAATGCCCAAGAACAAAAATTTAAAAGAGACTTACCCGGGGGTGGTGTGTTAGTTGACGATAGGAAGCACAAAAATAATTACCATACATTCTTTATTCAACGTTACTTCAAAGCAGACATGAAGATAGGCACTAGGCGTGGTGATCACCAGAACATTTCACTTAGTATAAAAAAAAACAGATGTGAGGAATACAGACTTAAGAGTTCATGAATGGAGCTGGGTTTTGTTGCTAAGTTCGTTAACGATCAAAAAAAGGTAGAGTTCTCACGGAGGGTGGTAGAATATTTAAATTGAAATGGACGAAGGACGTACAGTTCGCTATGAATATGGTGGGATGTTATCGAGGGATGGCTTTTGATAAAAAAAAAAATGTCCGTTGCAGGCCGATGTACGTTGAGACGAAAATGGTGCAGGCTGTAATCACCATGGTGACAACGTTGAGCTCGTCACACGCTTAAAAAAGGAATCAGGATACTTTCAAGGTAATTGCGGATCACTGCCGTCACCTCATGGTATGTAGATCCTCGAAGAAGTAGTTACATTAAGGGGACGATTCAGGTGCACTCTGCGTGCCGCCATCGGACGCCATCATTCAAACAGGTGATGGATCATCAATGCACTCATCTTCAGCTGCGACGAAGTACGGTCTTGATTAATATTTTTTAAACATATATGAAAAAATGAAACGTTCACCTCATGTTGAGGTTATTAACGATTTTGCGGCGAGCAACGGCCGTCCCCAGACGCCGTGCACCGATGCTTCATTATCGCCATCGTAGAACAAAAACAGGAGCCGCAGAAAAAGCGACCGAGCGGACAGAGAGCAGCAAGTAGAGTGAAGTGGGGGAATGCACAAGAAAATAAAAAAACAACAAAATGGGGGAAGAAAACGATTAAAATGACCGAAAACATGGGAAAAATGTAAATGGGTAAAAAATGTGATATGCATTATCACAATGCCATGAAAAATGAGATCTCTGCTCCGTACGAGTTACCACATTTTCCTATTGAAGTCTATGAAACAAGAAAGGCAATACAAAAGAAACTCTGTCCCAGGTATTTAAACTTTCCTTATTCAAGTACAAAAAAGATAACTAGCAACAGAGGCTGTGAGTCAGATTAGGGAGCCCTAAATATTTTTCTCCGTCGGAAGAGATCTACAGAGCTGTAGACAGTTTCCAGAGTTTGAACCATAGAAAAAGTTTTAGCTATCATTCTAAAAATACAGAACTCGCTCATTGTGGTTCCTTTTAATATTACTAATTATTTTTTTATTGTATGTATGCTTAATGAGGAATATTGTTTTCTAAACAAAAATTAATTAGAAGAATAGATTCCACTTGTTGTACCTGTTGTGTTTTAGGGGGGTCTTTGTGATATTTAGAGGGGTGCACCCTTGCTCTTAGGGAGTGGGCACCCCTGAGTATTATGTACTTTTATGTTCGTTTTACCTCTTAATAAAACTGGTTGGTATTTAATATACTGCATATTCAGCAGACGAACCTAATATTCGGTTTGGTCAAATGCTTTTCGGTAACCAAATAGCAAACTTAAATTTTCAGTAAGTTACTGCCCTATAGTTTATTATAGTTATTAAATGTTTGATAATAATTAGTAAGTAAACTTATTTTACTATGCAATGACTGAAAGTTTCGGTATAGTACCATAACAACAGTCCAATGGTGCCAGGTTCATATTGCATAGGTTAGGAGTCCTTATGGTACAGTTTCTGGTCAAGACATTGATTGTCAGGCTTGGTGCATTTTTGTTATGAATCAACTAATACCCAGTGTGCTTAAAAGCTAAGACCTCCTGCTAGTGGTGGTGATTTGGGGGGGGGGGGGCAAGAGAGATCACCCCCCCCCCCACACACACACACACTTTTTATGGTTCATTTATTTATTTTATTTTCCATTAGGAACAAAAACTAGAAGTTACAATAGAGAAATATCAAAATTTTCGGAACAATAATTATTTGTTTTACTTATTATATATGTTTACGAAACATCATTTAGCACAAGGAATAACTTTTAGTTTATGTATTCATTGTTTAGGTATTAGTAAATCAATTGTTTTACTTAAACAAGTCGTGATTATTTAAGGAAATTATTACCAAGTGTTTGTGACATCTCAAAATACATAGGGGTAAATATTGTAAGTCTAACTCATGTTTAAGTTATTCTTCTGGAAAATGTATTCTGTACATAGTTCATCAAAGTCTTAAGTAAAACGTGAGTTAAGTTGTTAGATTCTCATCAATTACCACTCATCTGCTCTCAAAACCCGCCCTAGCAAAATTTTTCTCTTTTTTTTTCATTACTTTGCTTCCACTAAAAGTTCTATGGCTTTTAGTTGCTATTCTCCCCTCCCTTTTCAGTCCCAATCGCCGCCTCTGACCCCTACCCTTCAGTGGGATTTGGTGCAGGTGTACTACAAGCTATGATCAAAGCAGGAACAAATTGTCCTGAGTACTTATACACATGCTCTGTTCATACTCTTTATTCAAAAATGTTTCTTTTATTTGAAAATTTTACAAAATGTTAACTATCAACTTTACAACTTATACAGAAAAGAAACCATCCACATGTACAAAAAGGAGGTATCTAAAAATACATTGTTGAACTTAGATAAAATTCTTATCCAGTGAAATCCTGTTACAGCAAATACCATTACAACGAAATATCTGTTTCAACAAAAGAAATTTTCAGTCACGATTTAATGTCCATTGCATTGCTTGAATTCCCTTACAACGAAATTCCCGAATCAACGAACAAAATTTGCGTAGTTTTGTAGTAACTGGATTTCACTGTATAGCAAGCCGAGTTACACTAAGAAAAAGTCAATGGTAGGATTTTTTTACATTGATCAAAATGCCAGGTGGGATTTGTGTGGGAACATCAAATGGATTTTTTTGCACTGATTTTGGAAAATTTTACAAATAGTAATTATTAAATTATAATCTTGCATTCTTATATGAACCTTTTATATAGGTTTTCTAATATAGGAAAAAGGTTTTATGTGTGAGATTTTTTATTTTTTTTAAATTTTTTTTTAAAATTTATTTATTAATTTTTCAGGGTGCAGAAGGAATTGGAAGAGAAGAAAAGTATCCTCGGAACAGAACCAGATGAAGATTTCTTGTCCCAAATAAATGAGTTTGATTATGTGCCACATTATCAAAGAGTTGCTGTTAGTGGAGAAGACACTTCTGGGGTAACTGTTCACATTTCTACTTAGATTAAAAGCAAGAGTTTTTGGACCAAGAATAATTGTTTATTTTTAGTACAAAAAAATGATAATTTTTAGCACAAAAGTATTTTTCTCAATGTAGTAATTGTTTTGCTGTAAAAATTTTATTGTGCCTTGAGGCAGAGACGGCAACTGAGACAAGCTAATCTAGCCGCCCTGGTGGCTAGTGATACCAATATTTTTAGTCGCCACTTTTTTTTACTTAGTTGTCAGATGAAGAGTGGTGACTGCTTATCTTGATCTTTATCAAGAAAATTGTCTCTTCTCTCAGTTAATTTGTGACTAACTTGAACTACTTTCTTCTTCAAGGATTAGGCATATAGCCTGTTCCGGCTTCTTGGTCGCCCCACCGCTTCCTGGGCCTACCACGGTCTCGTTTGCCCCTTGGTCTGTGATAAAAGGCAGCTCTTGGAAGTCTCCCTCGTGCCATACGCCGAACATGGTTCTTCCAATCGTTACGATATTCTGTGATTTTTTCATTTAGGCTGAATATCTGTAATTCCCTTCGAATAGATTCATTCCTTATTTTGTCTAGGATAGTGCAGTTCTTCAGTGATCGCAAATACTTCATCTCTGCTGCTTGAATTCTACTAGTTTCTTGACTGTTCAAAGTCCATGTTTCAGAGCCGTATAGTAAGGTTGGCATCGCCATAACCTTATAGAACTTCAGTTGTGTTTCCCTTCTCGTTTTTCCCTTTAGGGTTCTTGTAAGGGTCCGCATAAGTGTTGAAACCTATGTAGTTTGTTTTGGACATCACTGTCGTGGTGTAAGCTTCAAAGGAAAAACTCACCGGACAGCCTTAATGGATCTCGACGTAGAAAGAAAAAGGAAGTTGGAGTTGCGGAATTGAACTACTTTAATGCGTGTCAATTGACTTGAATTAAATTCAAGTGATGTATAAAAGTGCAATCATAAACTGTGATATGTACTAGTTTATTTTTCTTATTGTGCAACTTCTCTTTTATATTAATAATTGTTTGAAGTAACCTTATAGTTCTGAAAAAAAAAATGTTTAGTTTATAAATTTCTTTTGGCAAGGTTTTTTTCTCATTCATTTTGCTCAAAAAATTAGTTTTGTTGAAACTAAAATAAAACAATATTAGCTCTAAATAATTAAATGTCTCTTGACCAGGTTCCACCAGAAGATCTTAAACAAGCTGCTCAATTGATTCAAGAAGCCTTGAAGTTACGTCAACAGTACATGCATTATGCCAAGCAGTCATTCCCCTCTGTAACTGCAAGATTCTTAAAACCTTTGTCACCTGAACAACTTTCTAGTCCCGTTGATAGTTTTCAAGATTTTGTTGTAGATGGTAAAAGTTTTAATTACATTAATTACTTTAATTATGTCAATTGCACTCACACTGTATTTTATGGAAATGATTTAAAAGCAGCTGTTAGTACAGAACTTTTTATGCTTCTAAACTAATGGTGTTATGATTATCTGGACTTCAATGGGCGGAAATAAATGGGGTGCCATTTTATTAACCTGTTATCTCTGGAGAAAAAGGAAATGTGATTTAATTTTGCTAATAAACATTCAAGATGTCAAAATTTTCATACCCAGTTACTCTGAGTAGTCCTAAACCCTGCACAAAATGTTATGTCTTCAATTCATCCAAAAGAGTTGAAGCATTATGTTTCCCTTTTCCCCCAACTGAGTTTATATCATTTAAGTACAATTTACATCTTATTTTAACTTAAAAAGAAGACTTTTTTCTCCCCTATAAATTATAATAATATAAAAAAATAAATAGTAATAACTTCAGGATGTATTTACTATTAAAGTGCTGTGATTGAAAATATCGGATATATACATATATATGTCAAAGTATCTGATATTTTCGAAGATATGATCTTTTCAAACCCTGATTAAGGGCCTCCACTCCTTCGTTGCCCTGGGATCTCCATGCTTCCAAATCCGGTCCTGCGTGTGGAATATTTAAACCATTGATGATCATGGTTAGTTAATCAGTTTCAATTGCTGGCGTCACGTGCCATTCAGGCTATCGTTGTTATGTAGCTTATTCAAGAGAGTTTGTTATTCAAAGTAAGCTGTCAAATTTAAGGACAGTTTGAAGCTGACAACTTACTACAACGAATGGATTACATCTAGCAATCAATATATCCATGTACCTATCTGCCTATCCACCTATCATTCTATCTACGTATCAATTGATCTATGTATTTGGCAATCAATATATCGACTTTCAATCCGTCTGCCTACCTATCATTCTATCAATCTACTTATCAACTCTTCCATATATCCAGCGATCAATTTACCTATCAGTCTGCCTATCCATCTACCTACTTATCAACTGTTATATATATCTTGCAATCGATATATCTACTTTCAATCCGTCTGCCTATCTATCATTCTGCCTATCCATCTATCTACCTATGTTCAGTAAACTACTGCCCATTAGCCAGGGCTAAAGCAGAAATACATGAAATACACCGCCAGCTCAGTCATTTCCAGCTGAGGACTGCAGTTTCGTGCTTATTAGCATTCATCAGCCCGGTATGGGAAAGTGACTGAGCTGGAGATGGAAAACTTCTTAAGGAGGCTAAGAATGCCAATTCTATATTAGCTACCAGTTTGTTTGGCACTCTTGGCTTCCTTAAGAAGTTTTACATCTCCAGCTCAGTCACTTTCTTACGCCAGGCTGATGAGTGCTAATAAGCACGAAACTGCAGTCTTCGGCTGGAAATGACTGATCTCGTAGTGTATTTCATGTATCTACCTATGAACTGTTCTATAAATTCAGCAATCAATATATCTAGCTATCAATCTAACTATCTATCTACTTATCAACTGTTCCATATATTCAGCAAATAATATATCTATATACCTATCAATCTGCCTATCCATCTATCTACTTATCAAACTAAAAGAAAACTGCTCCATGAAAAAATTTTCACTATGCCATTGCATATGGGAATTGATTTTTTTTTTTGTTCGGAATAATCTACTAGTAATCTTTGCTTAAAAGCATAATTTTTGTTTCAGAAAAAGATCCTTGGAAAGCTGATTTTCCAGAAGACCTCAATTATGTTCTCAATACAGAGGAGGGAGTAATACAAGTGTACAGAACGAAGGAAGATGTAGAAGATGGGAGACGCCTTGATTACTCATTTCCATCTTTGACCACTTTTGTGAAGGACATGCATTTAATTTGTGCAATGATTACAGATGGACCTCTGTAATTATTTCACTTATTTATTGGTTCATTATTTTTATGGCTTTTTACCTTTGTTACTATAGGTTTTCAACATTCTGATGCATGATTTGTTGAAAATCTTGTGTTTAAATTTATATCGGGTTGTAGATTCATGATTGAGTACTATTTTATCTACTGTTTTTAAGCTGATTTCAAGATTACATTTGAAACTAAAATGATTTTTTTTTTTTTGAAAACTTTTAAGCATAATTTGCAGTTGTATGTAATTGGTACAATTATTTAGTTTTCTTTTTCCTTTGACACGACTTTAAAGTCGGTCCCCCTCTCTCCCTCTTTTGCCCCCGCCCCCTTGTTTTCACATTTCATTTTTTTCAATATAAATACCTTTTAAACTAATTTGTTTTGGTCATCACTAAACTTCTAAATTTTTCATGTGAGTTCCCTACATTCTTTAAATTGTCAAAACGCTACATTTTGCCTCAACAACTGATTTGAAAAGAAAAAGAAATCAGATTGATTATAATACATTAATTGAAGCACGCATAAAATAGTTCGAAAAAAATTTTGCAAAGTCTGTTCAACCATTTCTTGAAGCAAAATTGATTGTTGTAACAAACAGAAAACTACAAGTTTTATTCTAAATTTTTGACAACAAAAGTGCCTTTTCACAAAGAATTTGATCTTACATTCATGAAAAAAAAATCTTTCTGAATGTCCCTAATCCTTAAAACATTGAAAAATGTTTGCAATAAGCATGTACAACTAAGCAAGCGATAGACTGAACTCTAGTTCTTGAAATCACTTCGATATTTCCATCTGTTAGAGAGAAGTTGAGCAATGTGGGCTAGTTGTAATTCTGAAAAAACGAAACAATCGGGGAAAACAGTCCTTCAAAACCTGTTGGATAAAAGATATAAACTTTTGTGTCTGTTTGCACATATGCAACTGGATGACATAAAGGGTTAATTAGCACTATAACCTAATCAGCATTAGTTTCTATCTGGGAGACATCTGTTTTTTGTTTTAATCTAAGATTATTTTTCCTAGTATACAAATCATGCTTAAAAGGAAAAATGCTCATTTTTCAAAATTCTAAAAAATTATTAAAAATTAGTCCTTTAAGGAACTAACTATCCATATAGAAATTTTGTATTTCATTTACAATGTCATACTTACAGCAAAAAATGTACAATTCCGCCTTCTTCTTTGAGCAATTGCTACCAAAGTTGAATTAGTACCATTTCTTGTGATGGCATACCAATCTTTGTTGGACTCCTGCTTGTAATTTTTGAGGTATAACAGTCCCTGTGCATGATGTTAAATTACATTGAGTAAATTCTGTAATTAGCACTCAAACTTATTCAGTGCTAGTTCCTATCAGGGTCCATTTATACGCAAATTTTTGCTTGAATCCTTGCATCTATTTTTGAGAATTTTTGAAATGTGGAACAAGTGATTATGTCATCATGCAGCCATATTGTTTGTATTTATTTTGTAATTTTCTCACTTTTTAATTTTTATGGTTATTTTTAATCAAGCATGTATTAAAGCTATCTTTGTCTTTCAAAAGGGACAATGGAATCTAATTTTGTGGTGAAATTTTGCTCTGTTGTACTTTTTACTCAGTAAGGTTTTCTCTTTGAATTGGCCACTGAATTAAGGAATGCTATTAATTTTCTTTTAAAATGTAATCTTTGTAATGTCTTGTATAGGAAGTCCTTCTGCTATAGACGTTTGAGTTACTTGTATTTAAAGTATCAACTTCATGTACTACTGAATGAAATGACAGAGCTTACAGCTCAAAAAGCTGTTCCACATCGAGATTTTTACAACATAAGAAAGGTGAGATTATTTCCTTTTAGTTGGTAACATTCAGTTTCATATATGAAATGAATTCTGACTTGGGGGGAGAAAATTAAATTTGAAATCTCTTGAGATGTAAAGTTTATACAGTAAAACCCCTCCTAACAGACACCCCTGAAAGGCGGACACCCCTCTCATGCGGACAATTTTTAATTCCCCGGTTCCAAGGCAAATAACATTATTAAACCCCTCTCCTGCGGACAAAAAAAATTGTCCCATTAGTGTCTGCATTAGAGGGATTTTACTGTAGTTCCATCCAGGGGCATGCACATAAATTTATGGGCCTGTCACAAATTACTTTTATGGCCCCCATCCATGTTGTTAACTCCTAGGTTCCTACATGTGTTTAATCCCCCATTTCAAAATACCCTTTATATTCGGGCCCGGGCCAACAGGTGTCCTTTCTGCCCCCACGCCCGTGCATGCCCCTGGTTCAGTCTATTGTGAATTTTGTTATCAGTGACACGTTTGTTTAGAAAGATAGTTGAAACAAGTGCTTTAGGTCCCTATTTTCAGACCTAAAAATAGTTTAGTAAACAGAATACTGAATTTCAGTTTCAAGAAATTAACCCATAAGTTGAAAATTCATGTCTATAGATATTATATGGCTGGAAAGTTACGAATAACAGCTCATTTCAACTTTTACTCGTAATATAAAAAATAGCTACTAGAGTGAATGTTGAATTTGATAAAAAAAAAGAAGGGGCAGCACAAAAAAGAGTTTGATATTTATGCAGTAAAATCTAATTACAGCAAGTACCAATACAGCAAAATATCCGTTTCAACGAAACAAATGTTCCTTCCAATTTTAATTGCCATACGTCAGAAAACCAGAAAAAACAGGGGAAAATACAGGGAATTTAAAAAAAATCTATCAAAAGACAGGGAATTTTACTTTCCTAAGAATTGAAATTGCAAAAATCAATGCCCAAATATATAAACTACCAAAAAGTAAATAAATAAAGTGAAAAAAAAATCTATAAATAAGTAAAATAAAATAAAAAATTATACTTTACTTTTATTTTTCTGTTTAAGTTAATGTTAAAATGTCTATCATAAAGAGAAAAAAATATTTAATGTTTTATTTGATATGCATCTTGAATATTATGCTTATGCAATTTGGAGAACATGAGATTAGTCATCAATTCGTAACTCTAGAGCTCGAATATGCTACCTTGCGGTGATTAACAATACTACCGAAAAAGGCAAAACATTCCATTCCAAGTGTTTTCTTTTAATTAAATTACAGGCTTCAGACAGCTTATGGTGTAATGTAATTTCAAAAGAATAGAAAAGAAAGCTTCCCACAAACACGATGAAAAATTACTGTCATTCACTAAGCGTAAAAGCAAGTTATAAGTTACCTTTTTCATCCACCATTAGACAGTGGCTGCAGTGCACCCTATAGTTTATTGGAGTTGCGAATATTTATTGTTGTGCTTAGCTTAGTATTTTTAATCTTTTAAGGCTTTATCTTCAAGGTCCAAATAATGAACCGTTGAGAGATTTTTTTTTTTTTAAGTTAAATATAAATTTATTCTCTGTGCCATGTTTCCAGTTTCAATGAATTCTTTTTAATTTTCCTTTATTTTATTTGTCTTCTTTCCCTGTAATGAAACTATACGGAAATTAATGTGTTTCTACAAATATCAGTGCTTGTTTGTTTGTAATGCTGCATATTCATGCAGAGAATTTTTTCCTCAGATTTGAGTGGCAAACCTGCATTGCTTGAATTCTAATATAACAAAATTTCCTCTACAGCAAGCAAAATGTATGGTCAATTGAAGTTCAATGTGCTGGTATTTCACTGTAGTATGAAAAAAAAAATGTAACAAATGTCACTTTTTGTTTTTATTTCAATGCACAATAAATCAATTGGGAAAACATCAAATTAAACCTCTTGCGTTATTTCTTTTATCAAAGTAATGTGTTTCCCTAGGAAAAAATGAAATGTGATAGCTGCTGCTATCTGGTCTAGTAACTAAGGAAAGCTATCTTATCAAAATGTAATGTAGAATATATGTAATAGCGTGTTCCTTAGAATGAAGTAGAAATACATGAAATTTGAAATCAACATTGAAAAGATTCTTATTCAAATGCTAGCCATGCATCTGTCCTTTGTACTTATTTATGAAATATTTTTCCAATGTAGGTTAAGATTTTTCTGTCATTTCATGCTATAGATCTCAAAGTAATACAGTCAAACCTCATCATCACGACACTTGGATTTCACAAAACTCTGGATGTCACGTCATTTCTTCAAAATCCCAGACTTATGCCGTATTATTTTAATATTAAGTGGCTCCGGATTTTACGACAGTTTTTTTTTGGTGCAACTCCGGTTATGACGACACTTTGAGCTGCACCGACTGGATCAAATATTTCTTTGCAATTGTTAAATTTTCAGTAAAATAATGAAAACATCTGGAAATGTTTGTTGACCAGGCATGACATCTCAAGAATTGTGAGGGGCAAGTAGATAAGTTCTGAAAGGTACAGGTTTCAGACTTTGACAAGAGGGACAATAGAAAGGAATTCAAAGCAGATGGATTGTAATACTGGACGAGAGAAACAGCAAGAGAAGAGAAGGATCATAGCTACGTTAAGCTGTAGGTGGTCACAACAAGTTTCTCCCGTGAGAGAAAAAGAGATAAGGGGCTCCTCATTAGATTGAAAAAGGACACACAACTCTAAAGTGGATAAAAGAATTAGAAAGGGTTTTTTCACCTTCGCAAGCTGGGGCTTAGCCGTCAAAATCTAATCAAATTGAGAACATAAGTGAAGAGTTTAGAATTGGGGGGGGGGAAGGGAGTGAAGTTTTTTAAAAATAATTTTTGTTATATCTACCAATAATTCAAATTTGCATTAGTTAAATCTAATTAAAAACATTTATAATGCTATAAATTTCTTCATTAAATCTAATTTTGTTGTTAACTAATGTTTAATTACGAATTTTTAAGCTATTCCGGTTATGACATCGCTCCGGCTATGATGACAATTTGTTGACGGTCCCAAAGGTGTTGTGATAACGAGGTTCTACTGTATTACTATGTATTTGTCTAAACAGAAAAAAAAACATGAAATATTGCTGGTAACTTTTGAAGGAAACTGAGTGATTCTCCAAAAACCTGACATTTTCCAATCACAAATATTTTTAAAATAAAAATACTTCAAAAAATGTGGAAAAAAATTATACTTTTTGTTTTTAACTCATTAAGGGAAAAAAAGAGGGAACTCACTTTAACTCTTCTACACCCCTCAAAAC
The DNA here is from genome assembly GCF_026930045.1 of Uloborus diversus. Classification (NCBI taxonomy): domain Eukaryota; kingdom Metazoa; phylum Arthropoda; class Arachnida; order Araneae; family Uloboridae; genus Uloborus; species Uloborus diversus. The sequence continues at coordinate 147,533,004 of NC_072738.1, read as the reverse complement.
AGGGGTTCACATTTTCATACACCAGGTGAGTGACAAGAAGTAAATTTCATTGAAGCTTATCAAAAATTTAATCTTAATGATAGAAAAATAACTGTAACCTAAATCAAAAAGTATGTTATTGCATGACAAAACAAATCTATGAAAAACCTCCCTTAATGGACACATGCAAAAAATGAACATTTCTTAGAGTCCCGGTGCATATGTTTTTCCATATTATTCCAAATTAAAAAAGAAATTGAATTTTTGTGTATAAGTAGTCCCTAATTTCTGAAAAAATCGGAAGTGTTTTGCCGCTATTTTTGAATTTAAACGTAATAAAAAGGAGGAGAATGAAATTTAATGAACATTTTTATATTAAAAAAGTCAGATTTTTATTCTTTTGCACAAAAAGAATCCGATTTCGCTGTTGCAATTTTTGTTACCTGTTGATTTTATTTTGATTTAATATCAATAAAATTTTACACTGCAGCCATATTACGCTATTCTTCAAAAGTAAGCATCAGTGAGTATCCAGAAAATTTTACGAATATAGCAGTTCCCGCACTCTTCGCGTAGTTGACCGTTTACTGTAATTAGTCTTTATTTCTCAGTCTGACCATGTAAAGTAATAGCAGAATGTGTAAGTGTTTACTTCTTTAGCATCTGCTTAAAAGAGTTGAACAAAAATCATGGGAAATGTTGACGCTTCAAGTGTTTTTTCCCAAGAATTTTCCGAGAAAATTTTCGAAAATTCTGACAAGCGTATTGTTGACCCCCTAACTTTAAACCACATTCTTTTTCTAAGTTTCTCAATTTATACACAAGTATATACAGTAGTTAATCTTAAAAATATGAATTCTTTAAAACATCAATATTTTTCAAAAAATTAATAAAAATCTCTCTCTTTTTTTTTTTTTTTGTTTTGTTTGATTGTGTATAATACTGCTTCAAACTTAAAAACATTTAACTGTATCTGAATATTTTTTCTTTAGTTTATAAAAGTCTGAAAGTTTTAGTGGTTGAAATGTTAAAAATATAAGTTTAAAAAAACCATCAACAATATATTGTGCTTTTGGTATTTTCTTGATACGTTATACTTGAAAGTGTACTGAAGTGAATACTTTGAAGTGCCTGTAATGCTATTTGTTAAAACAATAAAATTTTATTGAGTTTCATTTTTAGGTTGATACTCATGTTCATGCTGCATCTTGTATGAACCAGAAGCATCTGTTACGTTTTATTAAAAGAACCATGAAAAAGTATGCACATGAAGTTGTATGCTCGACAAAAGGAAAAGCGCTAACTTTGTGTAAGGTAGTATTGTTTCCTTTGCTATTTTTATCAGTTTGACTTAAAATATCAAATGAAAATTACGTATTTAATTTCTTGGTGGTGATATTTATCTCTGAGTAGTTTGATCTTGATTATAATTTAGAACTAACTGATTAGTCTATGCTCCAAGTGCAAAAGCATAGCCATTTTCATCAAAGCAAAATATATAGATTCTGAAATATTTTTTAGTTGATATTAATGTGAATTGCTTGCTTACCCTTGACAACAAAGTTTAGAATGTGTAACTTGCATTACAATTTAAATCGATAAGTCTATTTTCTGACTTAATGTAGTGCTTCCTATCTTTTGTTACTTGTCTTCTACTTTTATTTACATAGAGTGGCTTTGCCAAGCAGTTGCTTTATACATGCAGAGTGAACATTACTTGTAGTATACAGCTGTCCTTCACCACTTTGTGCTTTGACTTTCAGGGCTTCATTCTATTGCTTTTTTTTTTTTTTTTTTTTTCAAACATATTCAAATTCATTAGCCTTTTCTAATGGGCTCATCTTGATTTTATTCCCTCAAAAAAGTAACACAGTATTGTTTGGATACATACAAATACAAATACAAAAGTTAGGATCAGCAACAGGCTCTGGGCCCAGCTAGACTGGTCCTAGTCAATTTACAATTCCCAGTGAAGATCATTGGCCCTCTTAAAACTATCTACTCCCTTGCTCATTACCACCTCTTCCAGTAAGCTGTTCCAAGGTTCCACTACCCTGCTCTAATAATAATTTTTCCTAATATCCATATTAGAAAACATGAACTACCATGTTTAAAACATGCTACATCATGGATATTTTTTGGGTGTTTTAAGTTAACTTTTCCTTTTTTGGGGGGAGGGGGGGGGGGCTCTGTAGCATTTATATAGAATGCACCATAGCTCTGGAATGCGCTGTAGTAGAGTTGATAGTTGCATGCTATGCCATTGAAATTTTTAGAAAAGATTTTGGGAATCTTGTTCCTTTTTTACATGTCTCTTTCTTAGAGGATATTCTGTAGAATTTATACGGGATGCAACATAGCTCTGCGAGGTCACCTCTGCACCATACTGCCATGCTAAACACAAAAGTTATACTTGAATGTCATCTTAATCGGATACAGGGTGGGGCCAAAGATATGTATTGGTTGTAAAGGGATGTAAAACAAAAACATTAAACACAAGGATAATATCACTTGGATTGTCCAGCCAGAACACCATTGGTACAGACGTTCACGACCTGGTGGCTCCCTGACTCCTGGGTTTGACAGACAGGAGCAAACAACTCTTGCCCGTTTTCGTAGTGGACATCTTAAAACTTTAAAATTTTCGGAGGGGTCGAAGACCTTTCAGACTTGTTCCAAGTGTTCCGTTGAACAGGCCTCGCCTGACCATATACTATCCTGCCTGGGGCTCTCCAGGAGGGATTTGACTGAAGACCCAGTGACGATGCTGGATTTCTTTAGGGTAAACAAACTCATGGACTTGGTCTAGCTCTGCTGACCATGGGTGCATGCAACAACAACAAAACAAAAACAATTTGACTTACAGAAATTATGTTTATATTGTTCGATACAGTGGACGATCTCGTTTTTGACATTAAGTTTGAAAGATGACATCAATAAGATGGGTTCCATCAGCCATGATGCATTCTTCGGAAATCTGTCGGAAGGCACTCTGTGTAGTGATAACGGAACTGCTATTCTCAAAAAAAGTTCTAACAGCAAACTCACTATGCTCTCCCACCCAAATCATTGTTTCAAACAAAAATAGATTCTCCCACTGCCATAACGAGGCCTCTTCCCACCACTACAAGCTGAGCACTGTCCGTTCAAAACCGATTCATACTTTTGCCTCACGCTTTATATGGAGGCGTAAAATTTAAAAAAGTGTCTAGTTTTGAGCTCTGTTGCAGATACGATTTCTGTACTTAGCATGGCTGCATAGCTCTAGGGGAGGCACCCCCTGCATAAGAGACACTTCACTGAATTTCTTTTGAAAGTTAAATTTAATCTTAATCATGTGATAGAAGTTTTATACGTTCTTGTGACTAAAAAAATGTCTTAACTTTCCTTGTTCATACCCAGTGCTAAAAATAACCAGTGTTTCCGATCAATTCCTAAAAAGATATGACAAACAGCTTTGCTATATCTGTTAACGCTGTATTTTTTTATTTAAACTGCAAGCTATGTTTACACTGCAATAAAAACTGCATAAAGTTCTATTTTGTAGCCTTATGTAAAACATGAGATTGTAATTTTCTTTCAACCTTTTAGTTTTATGGCATATTGTATTTTCCATTTGAACAAGTTTAATTAGAGTTCCTTAACATCACTGTAACATTTTAACAGTAACTATTCATAGCATTTTTAAATACAAAGTATTTTAGTATGCTTTACTAATTTTCCTAGTCTTTAAACTGTTGTTCCTTTGTCAACAATTTAACCTGTTGCATGATTCCTAGCTAATGCAATTACTGACAAACTGTGAAAATGTCTACTTTTTTAAAAATTCTTTTAAAGTTTTTAATTTGTGAATGTTTTTTTCTGAATGTGCTTATATAAGTTTCATACAACTGTACAGTTATATCGCACGAAAAATACCAGCAAATGATTTTTAAGAGTCAAGTTTGAAAGTGCATGCTTTGTAAGAAGCCTTTGTTTCAATTTTGTTTTCTGGTGCATATGTGATCACTATAAATTTTATCTTTGAAACATAACAGTATCAGTAAAAGCCAAAATTGTTCAGTAAAGTTTGTTCTAAATCGTGTTTGAAAAAGGCAGAAACTTGCCCGATTCAAACTAATTAGAGTGCCAGTCTGAGTGTTTTTTCAGTGTTATTTTGTAAAATACAAAGTTGGCCTAGTGTAAAAACAAGAAGCAGTGTTTTATGATTTAATTAAAGATGTTGAAAATTAAAGTATGAAGAATCTGAAATCAGGATGCAGGCTAGAATTTAAATATGTGAAAAACAAATTTTCTGCATTTCATTTAGAAGGTAAAGCTTGATAATAATGAGAATGAGACTTAAAGTAAATAATTTTTTATAAAGTGCTGCAATGTTAAAGTTGAAGAAGAAAAATAATGATTTATAAAACACCTGGTGATTACATTGTAAAGTTGGAACTCTATGAACTTCATGAATAAGAAACAAAAAACAATTGTGATTTTAAAATATGTTTCTTAAAACATCAAGAGGCAGGACATCCTCAGTATAAGTTATTTCACGGAATACCAAGGGTGCCCATATGGGGGGGGGGGGGGTTAAGGGGGGGCTGAAGCTCCCCCCTTTGAAATGAGAAATTCCTTGCTTTTAGTTTTTTTTTCTTTGCAAAAATGTATAAAAATTTCTTTTTCAGCCATTAATAAATAATTTATTAAAAATGTCAAATTTTAATATTGTTTAATCTGTACTGAAATTGGTTTCTACGGGGAAAATATTTTGCTAAACCATGGGGAAATTTTTTGAGCCCCCCCCCCCCCTTAAATTTTGCATATGGGCACCCTTGTAGCATACTTCAAACATTGTTTGGCTCTTTTACTTTTTAGGAGTCCCATATTTTTCATATTTAAGCTGCCTCTCAAAAACTATTCATACAAAACTGAACAAGAGGTAATCATAGTTAAAATGAATTTCAGAATATGAATAAGATGCTGCCATTTAACTGAACATTTTCCAACCAGGGCTCCCTAAGAGCTCCATGAAATGATAAGACAGGAGACATTTTTCATTGATGAAATAAATAAATGAGCCTAATTTTACTCGTAATTTGATGACCGAAGTCATCCATTGTAGCAGTGAAGATATTGTCATGCAGTTTGTCTATATTTTACATTCTTATTTGTTTTAAATACTTCATGTTATGTTTCTTTGCTGTGTATGTAGCTTCTTTTCAATGTTCCATATGTACCTTTTATTTTCTAAGAGTAATTAAAGTTTTTTTTATTCTTGAGTGGATGAAATCCGATACAGAAGTGACTGAAATCATGACATCTCAAGTAAGGGCTAAACTTTCTTACCTATGTTCTGCTAACAGCTAAGCTAGATTTCTTTAAAAAATGCTTACGAAATGTAAATACATATTAATGTTTTTATGATTTTAAATTATTGGCAGTAACAACTGAAAAACTATTTTATTATTGATTTTTATTTGTTAACAATCCAGATATTGATAGTTATATCTAAAATATTCAAAAAGTATTAATTTTCAAAAAGATTTTTGCTGTTAAGATTTTGAGGACAGATTGAAAATTGATCAGATTTTTTTTTTTTTTTACTTTTCTGAAATTAAATTCGAAAAATGCTGGATTAAAACCACACTCATTAAAACATATCATGAAAAGAAGTATTCTGCTAGCAGAATTGTCAGCTGTTATGGGGAAAATTGTAGTTTCTACTACTTATAGCAACAAATTAAGATACTACTGAAGATAGCTCAAAATTTGCAACTTTTTCTCACCTTTTCAGCAAGATGTTGTTTTACCAGTTCTGAAAAGCTTCTCAATTTAGTGACTGCTCTACCTAGTATCTTGAACTTTGTTTGATATGATTTTTTCTATGCTATTTAATGTTAAAAACGTTTCATTAAAATTAACAGCTATCTTTTTATTTTATTTATCCAATATTTATTTATTAGATATTTATTTTTTATTTACAATTTGTAGAATTTTTACATATACTTTTTTTTTCCGGCAAAATAAAAGAATTTCATGACGTTTAGTACAAGCTTAAACTGCTTTAGTAGCGCTTTATTAAAAATAAAAAACGTAAGCAAAATTGGTCCATCCCTGTCTCACCTGCATATTTACAGATACAAAATGTTACCTCCTAGCTAATTAAATTTTCTAAAAGTTGTCAAATGAAAAAATGGTTTTTGTCAAAATATACCAGGTGTGGCTAGAAAAAACCGAACTGATGCTATAAAAAAATTTTATTTTCCATTATTTACAATTTGATGTTATCTCCTTCAATGTACTCTCCTCCTCGGTCTATACACCACTCCATACGAATTTTCCACTGTTCATAGCAATGCTGCAGATCATTTTCGGTAAGTCCATACATTACTTCCGTCGCTTTTTCTTTTACTGCTTCAACACTCTCAAATCTAGTTCCTTTCAAAGCTGACTTGACTTTAGGGAAAAGAAAAAAATCACAGGGGGCCAAATCAGGTGAGTAGGGTGGATGGTCTAAGATGGGAATGTTGTGATTGGCTAAAAACGTCTTCACTGACAACGCATTGTGAGCTGGGGCATTGTCTTGGTGCAGGATCCATGTCTTTTTTTTCCACAAATCGTTCCGTTTTCTCCGTACTCGCTCACGTAGGGTAGTCAGGACGCTAATGTAGTAATGCTGATACACTGTTTGTCCCTCTGGTACCCAATCAATGTGTACAATCCCTTTGACATTAAAAAAAAACAATCATCATTGCCTTGAATTTCGATTTTGACATTCGTGCTTTTTTTTTGTCATGGAGAATCGGGAGATTTCCAATGCATCGACTGGCGTTTGGTTTCGGGATCGTAAGTAAAAAACCGCGATTCATCACAAGTAATAACATTTTGTAAAAAGGTGGGATCTCTTTCAATGTTTTCTAGGATGTCAGAACAAATCATTCTTCGGCGTTCCTTCTGTTCAATTGTGCGACACTTTGGAACCATTTTTGCACACACTTTGTTCATGTTGAAACTTTCATGAAGAATCTGCCTAACACTTTCCTTGTCAATTCCTGTCAACTCAGACATTGCTCTGATTGTTAAACGGCGATCTTCTCGAACAAGTTTACCGATTTTTTCAATGTTTGCATCAGTTTTTGCTGACAATGGTCTGCCAGTGCGAGCGTCATCACTTGTGTCTTCGCGGCCATCTTTTAATCGTTTAAACCACTCAGACACTTGTGTTCGCGGTAAAAAATCATCGCCGTAAACTTGTTGCAACATTACAAACGTTTCACTTGCAGATTTTCCAAGTTTGAAAAGAAATTTGATGTTAACACGCTGTTCTTTCTGTACACTCAACATTTTTCCGACGCACAGACAAAACGTCAACTACTTAGAACAGACGCCACGGGCAGACTGAGTGCAGGAGGCAGATGAAACTCGAGCAGTAGGCGGAGCAAGAGTCACGTGACAGGCCAGGCGACTTTCAGCCTTATTGCATTCGTTTTATTGTTTCACCTGTGCTAGTTCGGTTTTTTTCTAGCCGCACCTCGTATATAGTTACCCTTCGTCATATCACTCTTGTCCGGATACAGCAAAAAAGCGTGAAATATCCGAAAACGTGATATAACTGAGGCATTAAGAGTAGCAATTCAATTAATGATATGAGTATCTACAAAAATTTTAGTGTATCATGTATGGATAATTTTCCTAATGAAAACAGTAGTTATTCTGTCTACCATTTTTTTTCTGAAACTAAGAAAAATAGTTTAAAATATTTTTATTGTTTCATGGTGGAATACGAATCAACAGTTGCAACTAATGTGCCATGAATTAATTCTGTGGAAAATATGCCAGTTTTGTTCATTGATTATAAAAGGAAGAAAATATTTTTCCTCAGAAATATAACCTTTTTGTTCTGCAATGTTAAATCTAAAACAGCATTTAAGTTTTTTTTATTATAATTTTTCAGGGACAAAGAAAAGCGTCATATATCTGAATGAGCGATATAACAAGGGCTTACTGTGTTGCAATTTGCAAATGAGTGTTGAAAATTCATTTTCCGTGTTTAGATACCTTACAGCTATACCTTACAGGTGCTGCAAAAAGTTGTGTCTAAGATCACGCCCCCAGAGCCCTTGGTTTAAGCCCATTATCAATCCTAATATCTTACTTTTTTCAGGTGCAATGCCTTTTATGAAACCTTCCCCCAGAAGGTAAATTCCTGTTTCCCTAGTGGGTTGTAAGAACTTTAAATTATAGCTAAACTTGGTTAATTAAAAATGCCAAAAATTCATAAATTTGTTCGAATTAGCTTTTATTTATTCCAACTGTGAGTAAATAAAATGAGAAAGAAAAAAAATGTGTATATATATTTTACATTGTGTGTGTTATGCATATTATGTTCTATTGTAACTCATTAATGATATCTACCTTTTCACAAACTGATAGTCCTTTTTTTTTTATGCTTGCCATCATACTGTTTTTGTTAAAACATCAATAACAAACTTGTTTCTTAAAATATCCATAAATGAAGGGAAAGGGGGGGGGGGGTATTTTTTTTATTGATGTGGGTGTTCTGTTTTTCAGAGCTATGTTCTGTGAAACAAGATTTTTGTTTTAGCCCTATGTCTTGCATGTTATTTTGTATGTGTGTGTGTGTGTGTTTGCTCATAGCTTGTGCATGTTGACGCTTTTCTTTTTATTTCTTTTTCATGCTTAAATTGTTACTGCTTGCTGTTCATTGTTTTAGCTTTTGAAGTGGTTTGTCGGAGTTCTTTTTTTTTCCTTTGTGGTGTTTAGTGATGAATCATGTGCATTTTCTCTGCTAAGTAAGTTCTGTGCTAAAATTCATATGAATTATTAGTCGTAATTTTTAAGTCTAACGTTGATTAATGTAATTTTGAATGAGTGAAGAAATTTTAGTTCACGTTTTTATATTTCTTAATTTATTTAGAGATTTATTCATTTATTCTTGTTAAATTAGTGCAATATGTTGGAAAATGCATTTCTTATGATAAAATGTTAACTATCAGCAAAATAAACTTTTAAATTTTAAACCATAGTTAAAAAAAATTTCTAAATATAATATGCTAATTATTAGTTTTAGAATACTGTTTAATTTGTATTTTCAATTAAAAAATTAATTACATGTTGAAATACTTGCATTTTCTGCACAGAAGTCAAAAAGCAAAACTCAGTTATTTTATTTAGTTATTTATTTGTCTTATTGCTAATTATATGAGCTATAGTTTTATTTTTACTTATTTACATGCTGTATGTATAGTAAACATTTCTCACCCTTTACGTACTTCTTTTGCTACATAAATTATAAGAAATATTAACTCCAAGTATTCAAGAAGAAAAGTGCCATTACCTTTGTGTAGCGAACAATAAATGATAAAACAAACATTATTAAAGTGCAAATTGGCGTACATATGTTTTGGGGCTGCACAGAATGCCTTTCTCATTGTCGAAAACATTTGCAGTTTCTGTTGCTAAGAAATAATCCCTAAAAAGTAACTAGCAATCACAAATGAGCCAGCAGTTGGTATTCTTCATTGTGACTGATGCTCAGCGATGCAAGAGCTTATTTAAGGGGGGTGCTGAAGAGGGCCTGGCCCTGCCCAAAATAAATTCAAAGCTGCTTACTGTGAATATAAGGATTTTAATCTTTTCAAGCTCAAATTTTCAAAGTTCTCATAATATTCGGCTTCAGCCCTTCCCAAAATAAATTCCTATATACGCTCCTGTAGTGGCGAATGCTGAAAGCTATTTCAGCTTTGAAAACGTAATTCCATTCGTAGTCCTGAAATATTTACCTTCAATCCACTATAATATTAAAATCTGTTCGCGTCCGTCTGTCTGTCTGTCTGTCTGAAGATCGATCTCCTCAAGAACCGCTGCGAATCGAGAGTCGAACGAGATACCAATCAATTCGAAATTTTCCAAAGAAAACAATAGAACCAATCTCGTAATTGTACGACTTTAATTAGCAGAGATATTAATTAAAACGTTAATTAGCATAACGTTATTCAGGAATTTTTATTTCTTTCCTGTTGCCATTTTGCGTATGAACAAATAAAATTCTAATAATTGTTTTAAAAGAGTTTTTTTGGCTGCTGTCCAAATCTTAAAACAACGTTTCCATCCAGAATTTCATTTCAAATTAGTTTAAAATTGGTTGCTCTATTCGGATATAGCCTTTATTTTATCGTCTGTCCTTTTTTATTTTTTACATTCAACGTTCTTAACTCTTTTCCTCATATAAAAGTTGTTTCTTTAGCTATGTTTATTGATTGTAGTGTAAATTTATCATTGACCGGCCTCATATTTTGATACATTTAGGATGTGCGACTAATTATGTTTATTTTGTTGAACTTTTTCCCGTTACATGGGTGAGTTTTCGAATTGCAATAACTTTCTTTTTCTTACCTGTTTCTATTTTTGAAATTCAGTTTGTATCGTTAAAAGAACATGTTAAATTAAGATTGCTTGGATTTCTTTAAGTGAAACAGAGTTGAACAAAAAAATTGTTTTTAAGGATTTTAACTAAAGCTATCTTGGAATCTGATGACTTGGTATTTAATTAATGCTTATTGGTATTTATTTAGTCTTGGTGCTTTAGTTTCACATAATCAATCAAAATGTGTGTGTCATTTTATGTAAAAAGATGATCGTAATTGTACATAAATATTTCAGATATAGTCTATCAGATTTAATTCAGTTTAAAGTGACCAGAGATAATAGTTGATAATGCATATATTTTCATCTTTTGTGCTAATTGAAAATACTCATAACTTGTATCATTGATAACTATGATTAACGTTAAAGAGAATTTTGACAAAAATATGTTCTACTGGTGTTTTACAAACCTTGCATTACGCGTATTTATTTACTTCTTAGCGCTTTAGAAACTGATGTCAGAGTAATACAAAAACATCAATTGGACATCTGTTTCATTTTTTAAGTAGCCCGTGCAACGCCGGGCACGCAGGCTAGTATTCATGAAAATTTGTGCATTAATATTGTTGATTTTATCATTTGTTTTTCAAGTAGTTTGATTAACATTGAACGTATGACTGCTGAACATTTGCTCTCTAAGTATGCTACATTTAACAAAATTTGTATTCCTGAAGTATATCAGCGAAAATTTATTATTTAGAGGGAAAAAATGTAAACCTCTTTTGCTTTTAAGTGCATTACTTCCTCTCACCATACATAGTTTGAGGAATAAGAGTTATGAACATTACAATAATGCTTCCATTGCATTTTATGCAGCATGTGTTAAAGAATCTTTTTCCCCCATCTGTACTAATAATATTATAGATAAGTGTACAGGTTTTTTTTTTTTTTTTTTGAGCAATCACGATTGCTTATTGTTCTCACTTGACTGTTTTTGACATTCCTTTGATTTTTCCCTCCGCACCATCACCGTCGACGCGCTCCTCACAATGTAGCTCTTATAGCGAAAGCAGTCTCCAGGTTGCATCCATGTCTTACACACGTGCATACATACACAACTACACACACACAAACACACACATGCATACAGACACCCACACATACACACAACTACCCACACATTCATGCCTGCACACAGACACGAACACATATGCCTACACACACATGCTCATACCCCCCCCACACACACATTCATACACACAACTACCCACACACTTATGCTAGCACACAGACACAAACACACATGCCTACACACATACACATAACCCCTACACACAAACACATACTCCCACACACAAACACATACCCCCACACACAAACACATACCCCCACACACAAACACATACCCCCACACACAAACACATACCCCCCACACACAAACACATACCCCCACACACAAACACATACCCCCCACACACAAACACATACCCCCCACACACAAACACATACCCCCCACACACAAACACACATGCCTACATACACACACTCGTGATTGCTAAAAACATTTGAATTCAAGATGTCAAAGTTCAAAGTATTTTTTTTTTTTTCTGCATTGACTTTGCATTATGTTTCTAAATAAAACTTGTTTAATGTATCAAAAATAAGAGTTGTTGATTTCCCTCTTTTAGGTGTTTGAATCTCTGAATTTGACTGCTTATGATCTCAGTGTTGATGTTTTGGATGTCCATGCTGTAAGAAAACCTTATTTCCTTTGTCTGCTTTAAGCAAGGTTACATTACAAGTTAATACCAAACAGCGCGGTTACAGCATTCAGAGACTGCAGACCCTTGTTTTGGGATCGTCAGTCTAGAGTAGACATAACCAAGATGCGAGAAAATAACCTTATATAAAAGCTGAATATGTCTTCACACTGACCAGTAAAAATACTTTAGCGCAACAGATCGTCAAATGCATTTTGGTTTTTTAAAAATTTCAGACTCATGTGCCTAAAACAATGGTAAAACTGCAGTCTCTGGAGGCTGTTTGGTATTTGCTTGCAATTTTGCCATAACTCTAACCATGGAGTGGTTATTTCTAGCTTTAAAGTTACATTAGTTGCATTATTAATTTCGTTAATGAATTTATTTGAAAGTGGAGGGTTAAAATTTAGTATTGATACAGTTGATTATTTATGATTTATTCTTGATTTTAATTCATTTGTTTTTTTAAAGAATTTTTTTGTGAAAATTAATGCTTTATTTTAAAAACCCATTAAAAAACATGTTACTAAATGTATTGTCCATCACTAGCCACTACTTTTCCTCATCTTGCTGGCAGCATTTGAATCCCACATCAGAAAAATGACTTCTTTTGGGGCTGTCCAAGAGCTGACCCTATTTTTGGCATCTTTATAAAAATGGAAGTGTTGCTCAGCCAGGCCATACATTATTGGCCGGAACAAGTGGTAGTCAGAAGGGGTAATGTTCAGTGAATACTGCGGGTGACATATCACTTTCCACATCAGTGTTTCTTTTTTACCGGTAATGCAGCATGTGGCTGAACGCAGTCATATTGCGAGATGACCTTGTCGTGCCTCTGCTCGTATGGCGAGCAGTTTTTTTCCAATGCGCGGCTTAATCACTCTAATTTTCATCTGTAGTGATCTCCTGCGATGGTTTGAACTGCCCAAGAAATTGAAGGAAAAAAATAGCACTAAGTCTTATTAACATTGTAATTATACACTGCTGTCCTCGGGGGATAAACCCTACAGATTTTGTTGCATTGGGGCCCGAAATTTATAGATCCGGGCCTCGCGAGAACTTATTCAATTTCAATATTTTAGAGTTTATTGTAGCAGCAAAAGCTTAACTTACTGGCTCTGTCCTTTCTTTTCCCAAAACTTTCAGTTCACTTGTATCACAGACTGTTCGTATCAAATTATTTTTTCTGCAATGGGGTTGTTTTCTTTCAGTCAAAAGTAGTACTTCTTGTCACTGAAATTGATGGAATATGCGAAAAAAATAACATGGACCCAGAAAATACTTTCATTTTCCCAACAGTTATTTTTTTGATTAATTTTTTAAAATGTCCGATTCTTCAAACAAGACATGGTCTTTATGAGGTCATAAATGACGCACTATGGCGCATCTTTCTACCGCATTTCCACGTTATGATAATCAAGAAGCGAATTACAGTTGCGCTCTACGCTTGCTATCAACCATATCCTTGCCAATACAGGTGAGTAAAGATGCGAATTAAATATTTTGGACCGTGAATGGCAACACTGAATGGCATTTCATCATTTGTGATGTCATCCGCAGAAGCGTTAAACGATGAAAGAGCACCGATTTAAGTATTTTTTTTTAAATACTAAACTTAAAGAAATTATTTAAAAAATGGTCAGATTCTATGTTTTTAAGCATGCTCTTTCAGAAAAAAATACTTTTAAAATTTTGGAAACAACCCCATTGAGATTGTTCATTTTATTCGGTTGAAATCATTTCGTGTTGTATTATTCAGATTTGATTTTGTTGAAAATGCTTTCTTGAAAAAGGCTTTTGGTAGTGTCTTATAAAGGGTTAATTCCCGTGTTCATGGCACTGAAATATTTTTTATTGCTTTAAAATTTGCATTATGATTTTTTAAATAATCTTTTAGTACAAAAATTTAATGGTTTCACATTTTTGACAAATTAATTTTTTAAGATAAGCATTTAATTTTGAAGTTTTTTCTGTGATATTTCTAAATGCATGTGCTAACTCTGAATATTTAACAAAAAAATATAAATATTTACTAAATTAATATTTACTAAATTCAAAAACAAAATCAACATTTTTCTATCAAAAAAATTAATAAAATCAACTATAAGTGCTAATAATTCTAAAAAATGATCAATATAAGTTTGAAATTCTACTATCTTTGTTGGTAAACAGAAGAACAAACAACACTAACTAGCAGTGCAATGCACCAAAGATACCGACTAAAGCCTTGTGTTGGATCCATACTTATTTTGCATTGATAAAGGGGTTCCTTGTAACCCCGAAAGACGTATATGCAGTAATCTGCAATTGCTATGCAATTGTACTTTATTTCTTTTTTTTTACTTTTCATGCACAAAAGTATTTATTCAACTTAATAATTGTAATAATTTTTACTTTTGAGTGAAAAATGTTTCATTCAAAAAATTAAGTATACTGCCCTGCTAAGCACAAAAGTTGTATCTAAAACTTTTTATCAAAATTGAGTTACGATCACCAGGTGGTTCTTTATCTCATATGTCACCTAAATACAGTCGATCCCAGATTTAAAGAATTCATCAGGACCAAAACTTTTATACGTTAAATCGAGGTTATTCATAATATTGGAGTGTGAAAAAAAAATTGCATTTACACTATCTGTAAGCCCTCATAAGCAATTGCGCATAAATATCCAAATGTAGAAAAAGTACACTTTTTGTTCAGCATTCCACGAATTATTACACACTAGTTAATTCAAAATTTTAAAGTACTGAGTAATAGATTTTTTGACAATTTCTTTGATATTTTACTGGAAATAATTCTCTCTTGACTTTATGGAGAGATGGAAATACTTTGTCATTTACAGCCTGCTGCATGAGATTTTTTACAGTTTCCAGCCACGTAAAGCATTTGAAAAAGTAAGTTCTAATGGGAGTTTCATTATCGCTTTCTGCATCAGAAACACTATTCATTGGCTGCCCCCTTGCCTGTCAAAAATTGCAGATTCTAATAAAAGTGTTTTTCTGCTTTGAACACTATGGATATGTCATTATCGCTTTCTGCATCAGAAACACTATTCATTGGCTGCCCCCTTGCCTGTCAAAAATTGCAGATTCTAATAAAAGTGTTTTTCTGCTTTGAACACTATGGATATGTCATTTGGAAAAAAAATCAAATATTTCCTCATTTAAATTGGCAAAAAAAAAATTTAGCTGTTGAAATGATTTGTCTATTCGGGGTTTATTATTCATTAAATAGGGGTTTTTGCTTTCATTTTAGTCAAGGAAAAATAAAAATTCATTAAATTGCGAAATTCGTTAAATAGAGGTTTGTTAAATCGGGGTCCGACTGTACAATGTTTTATGATCATTTGTGAATGGTAAATATCTTTTAAAAAATTCCTAAAAAGTTGCATCTGAATCACATACATGGAGGAGAAAAACTTAAAACAGCAATTTCTAATTTTGAACTCTGCTGCAGACAATACTTTTGCGCTTAGCACGGTAATAATTTGGTCCTATGAAAAATAAAGCTTTAAAAAGATATCATTTTACTTTTACAGGATAGAAATACATTTCACAGATTTGACAAATTCAATGCAAAATACAATCCTATTGGAGAAAGTCGATTGCGGGAAATCTTTTTGAAGACTGATAATTATGTTGAAGGGAAGTACTTTGCTCATATACTTAAAGTAGGTAATATTTGCTCAGTCAAATGCAAATGTATTTCTGTTATTTCTGTTTTCAACGCAGTAGAATAGTAGAAGCCCTGATGATTTTTTGCAGGAAGGCACCAAAAATTTATAGATCTGGGCCTGCCTCTCTGAAAGATTTTTTGCTGTGACTCAGACCTGAACTGTTGATATCAATCTTTTTAGCCAATTCTCTTTTATTACAGATCAGGTTTCCCAATAGAGCGTGAGACCCCGGGAAAAAGAAATCTCATTCAAAAAATATTTCAATGCAGGACTTTCTTGCGATTTTGTAACGTCTGTTAAGTTGAATAATAAGATATTGAAAAAAACTATCTCAATATTTAAAAATCTCACTCTAATTTCAAAGAGGGGGAGATTTTCTGACCCTCATTTTTCCTCTGATGGCAACCCTGTCGCAGAGCATTTCTTTAAAAGCTGCATCCAGTTAAAGATCCATTAAAAAAAAAAATCTTTGCAATTCTTAAGAATTTCATAGTAGATAGCCAATTCTAATTTTTTGTTAGGCTTGTTTATTGGGTTTATTCAATTTTAGATTTTGTACCAACTAGTAATGGAGCATATCAGGTCAATTTGATTTTAACTGTAAACAAAGGGGAAAATATTCATTTTCAGTTTTTTGGTTCTAGAGGAAGTCACTACTATGGCTAAAGTTTTGACAATGAACCTAATCCTGAGTATAATATTTACTCCAGGATGTGGGGGTGTGAAGGGGGTTCCGCATCCCCCCCCCCCCGCCTGGAAATTTTACGAATTTAGTCTTAAAAATACATTTTTGCTTTATATTCTTCAGAGACTCGCAATGCCACTTTGGGTGTCGAACTCCGGACAGGGTGAAACTCGGGGCGCCCCCCCCCCACATAATGACGCCACTGTTTGATCCAACTGTAGTTATAGTGTTCTTAAATTTTAACTAATTCAAAACCAATGAATTATAAAATTGTTTGTTTTATTCTAATAATTATTATTTAATAATTTTAATAAATTAACTGTGTTTATTAAAAAAGGAATTTTTTCCAGGAAGTCCTTAGTGATTTAGAGGAGAGCAAATATCAGAATGCCGAACTGCGTCTATCTATTTATGGTCGCAACAGAGAAGAGTGGGACCATCTTGCCCAATGGGCGGTAAAACATAATGTGTTCTCCAACAACAACAGATGGGTTATTCAAATACCTCGCTTATAGTATGAGTGTTATATTGTCATAAATATCATATACTTCTATACAAACTTAATTGACAAACTGAGATATTATGACTGTTAAAATGCAAGTTTTATCAATGCAATGTTCTTCTTTCTTATTTTAGTGATATCTATAAGTCTAACAAGTTGGTGAAGAACTTCCAGGAGATATTGGAGAATATTTTCATGCCTTTATTTGAAGTGACAAACAATCCCAAAAGTCATCCAGAACTTTATATGTTTTTAAAATATGTAAGAAATGACAAATCTCTAAAAATGAACTTTTTACGTGATTTTTAAAGTTTATTGTTTATTAGACATTTGGTGTTTTAATCATAAATGTTTAATAATTTCTATAGTTTGCATTTTTTCGATTGCATCTTGTTGTGCTGTATCCATTGTTTAAAGAAAAAATATCTGTGGAATATATACTGTACTAGATGGTAGCGTTTCTTGACAGTGGAGAAATAAGCGGAGAGCGAATTGTTAAAAGCATGTTGTCCGAATTTTAAATGAAATCAGGCATGACACCGTAGAAATATTAGCTTGTTAAACCCATGCATATACAGTACAACCTTGATACCTCGAATCTCTCGGGATGGGAAAAAATTTTGAGATATCGAGTTAACAAGGTTTTTAAAAAATTACACTACTAACTCTTACATTTACACACACGTACGCTATATGCATTTATATATGTACTATTGGACCACATCGAGTTACGATCAACAAAGTAGTCTTCAATATTTCACTAGATTTGAAATTTTCTAATTGTCGAAAGTTAACAGGATGAGATTCTGAAATGTACAAAAATTTCAACTTGGTTTTTTTCACCTAAAAGTTTAAAAATTCTAATTTTATCTTCAACCAGTAACGTCACATTCAAAAAGATCTCAGCAGCCATTTTGTAGGAGTTAAAAAAGCTGAATGAAGAAAACGAGGAACGCATTTTCCGTTTTCGCTTGAAAACTGACAGATGAAAAATCGTACCCCTTTCCTCAAAGTGGACAACATGTTCGAGAGAAATGCACAAAGATTCTGAATTCTGGGGAAAACACTGCACCCCCTTCATGCCAACACTCCCCTATTATCTTGCCCCAATCCCCTATTCACAAAATTTCCAAGAAAAGGGATGAAAACCGTTAAGCAATTGTCCCTGGAACTGGTTTTACTAAAAAAATTGCCGAAGCAAAACGACAATTGAAACTTGCTTCTGTGCAAAACATTTCGACATATCAAGGGTTTTGAAAAATAAATTTCGAGATAACTATGGAAAATACATAGGGGTTTTCATAGCAAATGCTGGGGAAAATTTTTGTTTCGAGACATCAAGGGCTTCGACATAAGGAGGTTCAAGATATCAAGGTTTGACTGTATATATATATATATATATATATATATATATATATCAACTTTTTTTGAAGGGGGGAGTTACAACTTTTGTAAATTTTTAAATGTTTCAAACTGCACAGGCTGTCTAGTGCAGATTAGTACATTCACTTAGAATAGAACCTGACTATAAGAGCTCACAAGCAATGGTTTTCCGAAATTTGATTTAAGTCTCCCAAGCAGATAGTTAATACAAGCTTTTTCCTGCAACCTAACAGACTACAGTGGAACTTCAGTAACTCAAAACCCCAAGTGAACATGAAAACATGTAGACGTGAGCAGATGTCAACTTACTGAGGTTCCATAATTTTAATCCCTAAAGAGTTTCTGCATCACTTATTTACTAATGTTTAATATTCACATTTTGAAAATTGAATCCAGTAAATGAGTTTCCTTTTCTTTTCATTCTCTTTTCCTGAGAAGAACATAATAAAATTATCTATATTTGAATATCTGGTGAGAAATAAATCCATAATTTTTGAAAAGAGATAAAAAATTCTTGTCTGTCAGGTCTGTTAAAGATTAAGTCCTGCTCACACTTGTTTGAAAATATGGCATGGGGCCTTCTTTCTCTACAGGACTAACCAGTGTACATTTATCCTACCCCTTCTTAGCTTTTCAAAATTACACTAACAGCACAGAGTATGGTGGATGACTTCCCTGGATAAAAGATTGAATTCTCTAAAAGAGCTTTTCTGGAAAGGATTGACCGACCAAGAAACAGCGGCGTAAAACTCTGAGAAAAGGTCAATATGAAAGAATGTTGGTACCAAAAATTGGACTAGAGAATAGCAATTGGAAGTCAACTGATAGGGGTTCCTGCAAATGCGTGTCAATTTAGAGTTTTTCATTCATTGAAATTAGCTCTGGGCCAACCTAGAGCTGCTATATATACAGGCCGCCGCATCAGCTTAAGTTCAGCCATTTTGGATCAGATTTTTCATTGCTGGGATATAGGGTTACCAGAGCAAAGTTTCGAACTTTGCCAAATTGTCCAAAAAGTATTTTATTAAATAAAAATTACACGTGCCGCCAATATTGCTCACAATGAACAATCACCAAACACAATAACTTGCCAGAAAAGACTACCACTCAAACACTCACTCTGATCCAAAATGGCTGATCTTTAGCTGATGCATCGACTTGAATATATAGGAGTCTTAGGCCAGCCATGAGAAAAATAAATCTCAAGTTACTGAAGTTTCATAGTATGTGTTAGCGCAGTTTGTTCTTTCGTGTGGATCGTGATGTCATTGTCAAGAAACATTGCAAACAACTATATTAGGTAACTCAGGTCAGTGCTTATTCTACTAGCTACCAGTTTGTTTGGCACTCTTAGCTTCCTTAAAAGGTTTTCCACCTCCAGCTCAGTCACTTCCTATGCCGGGCTGATGAGTGCTAATAAGCACGAAACTGCAGTCCTCGACTGGAATGACTGAGTTGGTGGTGTATTTCATGAACTATATTAGTATTTTTATTTTATTAATATAAATATATTTACGTTACAGGTGACAGGATTTGATTCTGTTGATGACGAATCAAAGCCAGAGAATCCAATGTTTGATAAAGATGTCACTCTTCCTTCAGCGTGGGATGAAGAAGACAATCCTGCTTACAATTACTATTTGTATTATACTTATGCCAATATGTGTGTTTTAAATTGCTTCAGAAAGTGAGTAATTTAAGAATATCAATTTATACCTGTGAATTTCTTTACTTTGATTAGAAAACTTCCTTAAGCGTTATTTGTAGCTTTTATTCAGAAATTAAGGAAATAATTTGAAATGTGTTTTTCCCCCTTCAGGGAAAGAAAAATGAATACTTTTGTACTTCGACCACATTGTGGTGAAGCTGGTCCTGTTCAGCATTTAGTTGGAGGTTTTCTTTTGAGTGAGAATATTTCTCATGGTTTACTTTTAAGAAAGGTATTTTCTTCTCCTTTTTTTCTTTCATTTTAACTATAGAGCAAGAAAAGTGATATTTTTGTACTAATAAACAGACCACTGAACCATATATTTAAATCAGTAGAAAAATTTTCTTTTTGATTTTTAACGTAGCACATTAAGAAATAAGAAGTTAATAATGTGTTGTTATTTTTTTTGAAATATGTAATTTTATACAATGATAGCAGTTTACTTAAACTTCTGAATGTTTCTCCATGAAACAGTGGTAAAGGTTACTTCTCTTTTTTCCTTCTTATTATTTTCAAAACTTGATTTTAAAAATTAATCTGTTACAGTATGCCAATGTACTCCTTTTAACATTTGAACATTTAAAATAGAATTGAAAAGGTAATCTTAAATTATGTGATGAAATAAAAAGCAAAAATGTTCTTTACTTTTGCAATATTTCAAAAATATTTTAAGTGTCTTAGTTATGTAAGTTTCTGTTTATCTTAACTTTATCCCTGCTGTCAGTTTGAGAGGCTAGTTAAGTCATTACAATGAAACTTTTAATTTAATAGACCTTTTTTCATTCATTTACCTTTAGATTGATTTAAACTAACTCTGTTTCACATTCATACATCTCTCACTTTTTTCTTTTATTTTATTTTTGACTGTCTCTTACTCCAATTTTTAAGTAGGAGTTTAATGAAAAAAATTTCCTGACAAAGCTAGAATTTTTTGCAAATGCATGCATTTGGTTGAATCTTAATGGGTCCTTTCCAAAATTTTAAAAGTATTTTTTTTCTGAAAGAACATGCTTAAAAATATAGGATCTAACCATTTTTTAAATAATTTAAGTTTAATATTTTAAAAAAATTACTTAAATCGTTGCACTTTCATTGTTTACATTTCTTGTTGACATCACAAATCATGAAATGCCATTCTGTGTTGCCATTCACAGAGCAAAATATTTAATTTGCATCTTTACTCACGTGTTTTGGCAACAATATGGTTGATAGCAAGCATAGAGCGCAATTTTAATTCACTTCTTGGTTATCATAACGTGGAAACGCGGTACAAAATGCGCCAAAGAGCGTCATTTGTGACGTCATCAAGACCACACCTTATTTGCAAAATCGGACATTTTAAAAAATTAATTAAAAAATAACTGTTGGGAAAATGAAAGAATTTTCAGGGTCCATGTTATTATTATTATTTTTTTTTTTTGCTCATTCTATCAGACTAAAAGTAGTACTTTTGGCTGAAGGAAATAACCCTATTGCCTTTGAATTTGATGGTTTCCGATATGCAAAATAATACATTGGAACATTTTAGCAATGAAAAAGAAGAATAATTTTATTTTACTGGTAAATTGATTTTTAGTAGGAAAGTGCCGTTTCAACAAAAGTATATTTTTATTTAAAAAAACCCTACAATACAATAAAAAAACAAGTTCACAGTTTTGTTCTTCATAGATCATTCAGTTTGCAAAGAGCAAAAAGGTATTCAATAAAAAAAGTTTTTGACAGTTTAATTGCTTACAAAACTAGGACTACAAAAGGATTATAGCAATGAAAAAATAAGAAATTTTCAAGGATAGGAATATGTTTCAATATGAAAGCCTAAGGTAGCACTTTGACATTCTACACTTTAGGTAAGTTAATTCTTAGAAAGTGTAGGTAGGATTTTGCGTACTTGGAACAGTTGATATTTAGTTGCCAGAGATTGTTTTGATATCTAGCTCATGATTTTAAAAGGGTCAATATTTTTTTCTTTCTAGGTCCCGGTGTTACAGTATTTGTACTACCTTTCGCAAATAGGCATTGCCATGTCTCCATTGAGTAATAACTCTTTATTTTTAAACTATCATCGAAATCCTTTGCCTGAATATCTTAGCAGAGGATTATGCATTTCCTTGTCAACAGACGATCCTCTGCAGTTTCATTTTACAAAAGTAAGTGCTACGGTTTTTCAAAAAGGGAAAATGAAAAACTTTTCTGATATTCATTCAGGGGCTTACGGGGGGGGAGAAGGGAAACCTGTTGGCCTGGATTCGAGCCTGAAGAGGGCCCAACACTTTTAAAATAAGGAGTGATATATATGCAAGGGATGTAGGGTAAACAATATGGAGTGGGCCCTGTAAGTCTTTTGTGACGGGCCCCAAAATTTGTGCACAACCGTGTGTGTATTCATTAATATATATCTTAATTATTTGGACGCAGTTTTGTAAAAACTAGTTTGTTCATGGCAATAATTTTTTTAATCTAAACTATATCCAATTTATATTTTCACTAAAAAATTAATTGATTTATATTTTTACAACATAATTTTAATCTTACCGTTTTGTTTTTTACATTTCCGAACAAAATTAAAACACTTTATCTTTTTTGTTTCCATTCATTTTATTTTAGAGAATGCAATAAAAGACCCTAGTGACATTATAAAATGCGTGAATCAACATCCCATCGCAATTCTCCCCCCTCCCCTGCAGATTCATTCAGATGAAATTGTCTTATCTTAGCCTAATGCCAAATTCCATATATTTGTGGTCAGACTGTATGCTTCATGATCCTAAAAGGGTTATAACATGAAGTATTTGATCTATTGGCCGTTTTTTCATCTAACCTTTTCTGTAGGAGCCTTTAATGGAAGAGTACAGCATAGCTGCACAAGTCTGGAAACTCAGCAGTTGTGACATGTGTGAATTGGCTAGAAACAGTGTTCTAATGAGCGGTTTCCCACTTTCAGTAAGAAACCTTTATTGGTTCCTAAACACAGCTTGGTTCTTTTGAAAAATAGTTCACTAACAAAAATGATTTTTTACAGGTTAAAAAACATTGGCTAGGACCAAATTGCATGAAAGAAGGAATAGCAGGCAACGATATAACTCGCACAAACGTACCAGATATCCGTGTGGCTTATCGCTCTGAAACTTTGCTGGAAGAACTTTCAACGATATTTAGTGCTCTTACTACTAATGATGATGCATCTTCATCTGTTTTGTCAGTGAAATAAATAAGTACTTATTTACTTAAGTGTAAAAATATAAAGAATTATGATACCTCTTTCATTAAAAATAGGTTTATTTTATTCAAACTGTGTGAAAATGTGCTTATAGTAAACATCTTTTTCAGTACTTAAAGATGAATTGAAAACCAATTTCAATTCAGATTAAGAGCAAAGTGAAGTATTTTACATAAATAACAGATATGCTTAAAATAATTCAACAGGGTTGCCACGAAAGTTCAAGAATGAAATTCCCTGACATTTCCAGGTGGTTTTGAGAAAAATTCCAGGTTATTTGATGACCACTTTCTTTTTGCAACATTAACATATACATCTCAAATTTTGATAAAACTTACCTCTTTTTCAAACTTTACAAACAATGGTTGCCAAATTTAATTTACTCAAGCTGAAAGAATCAAAAATATGTACTAACAAAAGTGAAACAAATCCCTATGATAAAGAATTATGAAATAATGTAAATGTAGCACATATTCTTTTCAATCCATCCCGAGGAGCCGCTGCCTAACATCAAGTGGAAGGAAGGGCCAAATAAGCAATTGTGACATCTGTATCACAAAAAAATAAAGTTAATTGCTGATAATAGCCTGAACTAAAAACTTATGAAATCGAAACTTTTCCAATTATTGCCCCACCCCTCCCCCAGTCCAGTACATTCACTGCACTTATAGACTTTGGCCTGAGAAAAAAATCAGCATCTTTTAGCTCGACGTATTTCCTCTATTTGTTGCTTATAAAGCAGGGTTGCCCACCCCTAATATTTCCGAACCCCTTTGCGCTTTTTTTATTTTTAACCCTTTTTTTTTAATACTTTTTATTTACCTATTTATTTTTGATTATTATTATTTTAAAAGTAAAGTTCTGCACTCCACTAACGAAATACACACACAAAATAAATAAAGTAAAATAAAATAAGTAATTAAAAAAAAAAATAAATCAATAAATGAATTTGAATCAATAAACAAATTTAAGTAAATGAAAAATCCCCCTAAAAACTTTGATGGTGCAGCTTGCGCTGTAATTCCCCTGTGGACACCCCTGTCATAACGTAAAATTTTGAGCAATGATTGCAAAATTCTCTATGTGCAGATTTTTATTTTTAAATTGGATTACTTTTTATTTTGAAAGAAAGAAGCACATTGGAACAGTCATTAAAGATCACTACCAAAATACTAAAAGATTAACGATACTCCTGTAAAAAGGAAACTTTCTAAATTTAAATTGTCTGAGCTAAATTTACAGAACAAAACTGTTTAGAGGAAAACGATTTCATAAATTAAATTTAAAGAAATAATATAAAACATGAAAAGATTATTGCAGCTCATTAAGAACTTCTGACCCACCACTCACAGACAAAACAATCTGCAGACTCGCAGACAAAACAATCTGGCGTACTCAGCCATGGTGCGCCAATAACAGAGAGTTGATAAAAAGAACTTCAAGGGGAAGGAGAAAGTCGGAACTACAAAACGAGGAATGGCAGCAGGAAAGATAAGGAGGAAAGAAATTATTCTTAACATTACATATAATGCTGCACTAACTAAGAGCTAGCTAAGAATAATCGGAAAGTAAAACAAAATCCCCTGACATTTCCAGAAATGTATTATTTTTCATTTCCCCCGCCCATTTTCGGCCATTTCATTTTCCCCGACAATTCCAGGTTTTCCCGGTGCGTGGCAACTCCTGTTCAATTGCAAAAAATGCTCAAAATTTTTAATTGTTTGTGATAACATAATGACATGAATATGATACTTGTTAAAATTTGTTCAGAATTTATATTTTATAGCTAAAAGAAAACAGATTATCTCATCAGTTTGTAAAGATTTTGTAGAAAGTATACAAAAGGGATCTCTATATACAACTTAAATATACATTTTACACGTTTGAAATATCTTCAAACTAAATAAAATTAGAAAAATGTTTGCAATGTTTTTTTTTTTTTTTTTTTCAATTCAACAATTTTGAAGTTGATAAATTCAAGCTGAGAACCCTCAGTCATTTTATGTCATTGAAAATATGTCAAGCAAAAATTGTTTTTTAAAGAACTCAATTTGCGTAAACATTATTTAGAATTTGCAATACTTTTGTTCAAATACAGACAAACAGGTAGAATTATAATTTTATCTCATTGAAGTTATTTTGCAACTCATCATTACCAAATCTCAACATTTATTTTCAATTAAATTTTCAAATTCAAACTGCATTAAATTAAAATTTAGTTTAGTAGGTGTATAAAATTTTAAAAAAGCTATTAATATGAGTTTAAGTGTTCACAATATACACATTTTATAAGAGAAAAAAATCTGAAAATTTATTAATTTCCAAAAAGTTCAATTTGATTTTTCTTTTGGTTTTAAGCTTAAAACCTCGCTTAGTAAAAATCCTTAATGTTTCCTATTTAATTCATGAAGCTAGTTGGAATTATAAAGACGGTAGCAACTATATATTACTTTGATTTAGAAGCTTTGAAATATGAGCTGATTAATATGTTGTACTAACTAAATACTCATGTACCAGTGTTGAATTTTGAGCATCAAGTTCAATATTGATAGTTGCCATACTGACATGAGTTATTTAAAACTATTTACTAACTGCAGTTTAGTTTGAATGCATACAAACTCAAGTCCTGACATGTATATATTTTATGGGGGGAAACAAGTTTAGAAGACCGAAATTTTAGTTTTTCGTGATTTTTTTTAACAGGGAAGGATTAATCTGAATTTGTTCAAGCTTACAGGATATTTTATTCATCTTTTGAAGTACACTGTAATTTTTTCAAGTAATTTCCACTAGAAATAGTGGAGTTAGAGACTTGTCCATGGGGGGTCCCCATCAAAGCTTATTGCTGGTGGGCATTACCGAAGCCAATTTTTATCTGTAATCATTGCAATTTTCTTTTTCGTTAACAACATATTTCCTAAGAATGTGAACCTATTTGTTACCAAACAAGTTGAAAATTCCATATTTTTGAGGTGTTTGATTACAATGTCATGTTTTTCTACTTTTTTTGCACATTCCTTGCATTAAAAAAATATTTTTAATTATAATATCATCCCAGAGTTAGGTTCATATAGATTTAAAGAATATTTACACAAATTTTCAGAACAATTGGTGAACTCTTCGAGCTAGAATGCCCACCAGTTAAAAAAAAAAAGTTGGTTCGAGAAAAAATAGTTTGGAAAAAGTGTGTGAACGTTTTTTCAAATCTCCACAGCCATTTAAGTGCTCACAGCATCAGAACTAATCTTGAATTTTCCACTGAAATTTTGGCAACATGTTCTTGAAAAATTTCACTAACATTTTATGACATTTAAAAAAAATGATTTTTTGGCCCGACTAAACTGGTTTCCTGCCTGAATTAGTTATAAAAATATCACTTGGGAGTACTTCTTTATTGTTACTAGATATTGCAGTTTTTCTGGAAAAACTGCAGATTATGATTTTTAAAAATACTAATACTCTGTTTTTAACTTATTGTTTGATGGCTCAGTTCAATATGTCATAGTATGCAAGATTAATTTGATGCCAAAGACAATGCATTTATTTATTATGCTACTTTTTTTTCATTTTATATCATGAATATGCATGTTGATCATTTTTTTAATAATGTTTTTGTAATTGTAAACCACTTAAAATACTGTTTTTCCCTCTTCCTATAAAAAAAAGAATATGCTAGTAACAGCTAAAAACTTTAAATAGCTGCTTAATTTACTTTTTTATTCAAATATTTGTAAAAATGTTTTTTATATTTACCAACTATTGTGCATGTTTAATAAAGTATATCTTGTTGGTAAAAGCTTTATTTGAATAATATTTATTTGTAAATGATTTGCAAATGAAATTAAATTATTGAAAATATTAATGGATTTTTTTCTTTTGTTAAGAATTGAATATAAATGCACAAAAAAACTGAATAAATGGAAATTTGAACAGAAGGCAAAACTCAAAATGAGAGTAAGATTGATCTGTTAGTAAAAATCAAGTTTTTCTCTAATTAGATTGCATAATTTGGTTAAATTGTTTCTTTATTATGTATAAAAGTGTTGTACTTACCAAGCATTCAAAATGAATATTTTAAAGCTGAAGGGTTTTTTTTTTCTTTCTTTTGACGGTTTCCTTTTCTCTTCCATGTCTGTATTGGATTTGTGACCTCGTAAAAAGTATTATTATTAAATAATCACGAAGTATAAAAATACTTAAAGGTATTATGGTTAAAGTGAAAAACCAACATAAAGCAAATAGCAATTTCAAGGCTACAATGGAGCCTCTTCATCAGAGCAAAAAGTTCTCCAACCATGTGAACACCGGTATTTAAACCAAATAGGCTAATCAATAAGAATTCATGACACAAGACGACAAACAAACCGTCTTAACCCCATAGATAGTACCGTAATATATACCAAATCGTAAATAGATAATCGCATCCATATGTATAAAGTGAGAGATATATAGAGGGGGTACCATGGTTTTGATACTCTTCTGCAGTATATACAATGGGGCGGTTTATCCGATGAACTTTTGTTCATTGTTAGCGAATTATTGTACATGCGGCGTATAACAATAGGGCGGCTTATCTACCCGAAATTACGTTAATGACCTAAAAGGTATGACATTTAAAAATATCTATTCATAATTTTGAGAAACTACTCAATTGAATTTTAAATCCAGTTTAATAAATGAAAAAATACATAGATTTTAATGCTTTTGCATAACATTTTCTAAGTTTGATGTTTTATCACTAAATCTACCAAGTTTCTTCTTAACAAACAAAATGATTCAGAAACTTACAGTAACATGTTTATTATAACACAATTGTACTAACTGTTAAAAACCGTTTATTGTGTGCATGCATATAAAAAAATAAATAGCAAGAAAATTTTTACAGTACAACAGAAGCTTACACCAATAAAAAATAATCTGTATGAGCCAATAACTTGCATTGTATAAATGATCCATTATTAACACTACATACATTAATGGCAACACAGACAAGTGGAGTAAATAATGAAGCAATTGTTAGTGAGCTTTATTAATTTTTTACTATAAATTAGAAATTTAAAGTGACGAAAACTGAAATAAACTCCAAAACTTGCGATACATTTGATCGGCTTATGTTTTGTTCCAATGAAATTACAGTTGTATGTTTACAAAGGAAATAAAATTCATACTTTGTACCTTTGATGTAAAATATAAGAGACAGAAAGGCTAGACATTTTTGTAATGTCTAGAACTCGCCGTCAAGCCAAGATAAATGCACACTATATTTTTCCAGTTTTTATCAAATACTCTTTCAATGTGAATTCATGTACATATAAGTACTTTCAAAGAAAAAATAACAATTTTATTACTTATGAAAAAATGCCCATACTTTCTATTTCATCCTGTAAATTCTTTTTTTTTCTTCTGAACTTTGCTGTCTTTTGTTGGTACTAATAGAACACAAGCAATTACAAGTTAGTCGGCATATGGTATATTTATACCGCAATTTGCATTTACACATATCACAGTTTGGTAACTTTAAGCCCCTGAATCATCAACTACATGTCGTGGTGCACACCATTTTGACAAGTAGTCTCATAATACATTTCTTCTCAAAAAATATAAATGGATTGAAATATTTAGAAGGAATGCTCCAGTGGCTCTAAGTTACTTTATAGTGCAGCAGTACCTCTTCAAAGATGTCCATCAGTTTTATCTGTAATTAAAATATTAGTATTAAAGTGAAAGAAGTCAATAAAATATTGCATTTTTGCTGGGTTTTGAGAATTCGCTAAACAGAGACCTTATTTCAAAAATTGTTAAAAATTCAGTTGTGCATTTTCTGAAAATTTATTTTCATAAAGGAAACAAACCAAAAATCAGGGAAAAGTTCATGCAATTCAGTAAGACTATTTTCAAAGCATGTCTTTTGTAACAATTTCAACCCCATAGTAAGATAAAAATATAAAGTATCTGCACACAAAACTCAAAACTGTTTCCAGGTTAAAAAAACAACACAGTGAATAGGCAAAAATTTATTAATATAATGCCTTTGCTTTCAATAATGTATCCATAAAAGCAAAAGGTGAAGTTTTTCATTGATCTGTCTACTTATTTTGAAGATGATGTTTAATATTGATATTAATTAACAATTATCAAGTGATGCACATATCTAGAAAATGTATCTGCACAGCAACAAATATATCCGTGCATGGCGTGTGCATCTATATTATCTGCCTATGTTCAACCCTTTCATCAAGTTTAAAGATTTTAATTGATCTGTTAGCAAATGGAATACCATGTGAAAACTTGGGATCATTTTTAAATCATAAACTAAGTGCTAAGAAGTAGAAACAGCTTGTTAAAAATAGCTAATGAAGTAATAATAATCTGTGGCCAGTAGAACTGGGGGCGATGCATCTTTTTAATTTTTATTTTATTTTTAAGCTTTACTTTAACTTGCTGGTTTAAATTTTACAAAATATATGCAAGATAATAAAAATGTTGCCAGGTAGTTACACGCAGATTCTAGCACCAGGAAGAAATTTAAAATGTCAAAAGATGCTCCTTCTTGCATTTAAAAAGGGGCTCCTTGTAACACCAAAATAAAATACCTGTTTGAAATTTAAACTAGGCGTTTTTCCCCCAGGAGTGGTTAAACAATAAACTTTGTTCATTAATACCAAGGGCACCCATATAGGGGGCAAGCGGGGGTTCAAGCTCCCCCTCCCTTTAGAAATGAGAACTTCCTTGCTTTTAGTGCTTTTTTCTTTGCAAAAATGTATAAAAATTTCTTCTCTAGCCATTAATGAATAAGTTATTAAAAATGTCAATTTTTAACATCTCTAATCTGAACTGAAATCGGTTTCTGAAGGGAAAATATTCTGCTAAACCATGGGAAATTTTTTTGAGCCCCCCCCTCCCCCTTCTTAAAATTTTGCATATGGGTGCCCTTGAAAAAGTTCGATTTTCCTGCATGTTTTGGGAGAAAAGAAAGTGTTTGCTTGTGATTACTTCTAACAATATTCATTTGAAAAGTTCTCTATGACTAAACCTCATGCCTTTGATGCTAAGCCAGATGGGCTTGCTACTAATTTAATATTGTGAAAAAATTAGAGATTAAAATGGCTATGATCGTGGACTGGCGTCTGTACATTGGTGCTTGAAGCGGTATGGATGCATTGGTTTAGAAGAATCATGTATACCCAATTATGATTTATGTTGTAATAGCAAAAGGAAAATTAAAAGTCTAAATAAGGAATATACAGTAGAATACCTTTATAACGCTGACCTGTATAACGCAATTCTCTATAAACCGCACAACTTTTCAGAAGTAAACAATAAGTTTTGAAATTTAAAAAATCCCTCTGTTTTGCCTTGCAAACATAAAAATTGTTAGGAAAATTAAATTTTGAATCGGTTTTTCATCTTTTCATCTTAATTCAAAGCTTTTAAATGAAAATTAGCATTCACAGTGATATGAAAACACTAGATGGTTCTTGAAAATGCAGCTGTTATGCAAACCACGAAGCTAGCAGAAGTGCAGGATATTTCACTTTCTTGTAATAAAGAAACATATTTATTTGTGAATGACTCATATAATTAGTGCTTTAACACTCACTACAGATAAAACTAATTCTTAAGTGCTAATATATAGATATATTTTGAATTATTAGTTTAAAAATTTTGGAAAAAAATAGAACTGACTTCAAAACTGCTCTAAAAAGGGAAAAATAATTTTATTCTTTAAACACCATCGATAATACTTTTAAACATAATTTTTGAAGTTGGCGCAAAAACAAAAAGTAAAATCCAGTGTAACCATGCTTCGTTCATATTTTTTTCAGAAAATCATCCAAAGTTAGAAACGAAACATTTATATCGTTACTCAAAGATGCTGTTATCAATGCATAATGTATGTGGTAGTAAAGGAACTAGGCCTGGTAAAATTTATAGTTGTAGTTGAATTATGGCGGTGAATGATCTGTTCTATCGTTTTTGCGCCAACTTCAAAAATTATGTTTAAAAGTATTATCGATGGTGTTTAAAGAATAAAATTATTTTTCCCTTTTTAGAGCAGTTTTGAAGTTGGTTCTATTTTTTTCCAAAAATTTTTTTTTCATCCTTTTTAGTGTAAATGTATATATTTCTGTAAAAGTAAGAAGTTACCAACATGAAACTTTACCCTTTTTTTTTCCTAAAAATGCTACATACTAAAAAAAAAAATAAGCACATCTTAAACTTTAAGCTATTGACACTAAAAATGTATCTTTACAACTTGAGAAAATGCCGGAATTTTCCAGAATCGGAAAGATACAGAAATCAATAGAACATTCGAGAAAATACGAGAAACAGTAGAAACCAAATCTTAGTAAAATTCACTTTGTCCTAGTCGGGAGTTGAACCCGGGTTGCTCGTGTAGAAGGCGAGAATTCTGCCACTGAGCCACCGTTATCCACGGAAGTTAGGCGCGAACTTTGTTACAATATTTAATCATTTAATAGGGAAATTGCATGAAATTTAAGGTTTTTTGCCCATAACTTTTTTTCTAAAGGACAAATATGGTCAAACAAAGTAATGGGACCTAAGTTGAGCCATCCCCTATCCATTAAAGAAAGAATCATCAAAATCGGTTCACTAGGTGAGACGCTGTGAGTGGACAAACAAAAAAAAAAAAAAAACATACATACGGTATGAACTGATAACCGCCTCCTTTTTAAAGTCGGTTAAAAATTTGTGAAATGACCTATATAATGCCAAAACCTGTATAATGCAAAAACTCAGGTTCCAAGGTGTGCGCTATAATGGTCTTCTACTGTATTCTTATCAATTGGGTTTCTACTTGTATTAATGTTCTTACTTGTAATATACTGAACCAACACTAGAACATGTACAATAAAGCTAGTTAGCACTTACTCTTTGAATTGGCAAGCTGCACATATTTAACCTCATCCTCCTCCAGAAGTTCCCCTTCTGGATGGTCGATAACTACACGTGGGGCCAGAACCCATCAGAGGAGCATAGTCATTCCGACGTAAGTTAAGAGACTTATCATTTCCTCCTGTTGTATTTTGCTTGCCCATGATTCTTTCAAAATTTGCTATTTTCTCTTGCCGTTTCATTTCTTCTTTCTGTGGGAAAGATTGTTCGATAGTTAAAAAGTTCATATTTTGAAGCTATTGTCTTAAATTGAAGACTGCCTCAAGACTATTGGTGTCTATTTTCAATTAAGTACTCTGAAACACTGATCATCAATAAAATTTTTGAGATATAACTTCCAATATCTATTTTTCTTCCGTGTTAATATAAACACTCACAAATTGTACAAACTATAGTGATAAAATATAGCTGGGAACAGCACCTTCAAACAGGGGCAAATACAGACTAACATTATGTATTATGGGAGGGGTCAAGCTGAAAAATATGGAGTTTTGGGTACAAAACATTTCTGAGATTTGGGTGTTGATAAAAAGTACTAAATCAATGAAGAATAAAGCGCCTAGTACGGCCAAAATGTTTTTAATTGTTATCAAAAGCAATGAAAGGAAGCATTACCTCAAATATTTACTTAAACAGGTAATTAATAAATCAAAAAGATTATGGAAAACACACTTTATTCATAAAGCATTTAAACACGATGCATAATAATATTAATGCATGATATTCTACACATCCATCTATCTTGTACACAATTACAGTACAACTTCCATTTAACGATTTCCTCAATTTAATTATACATTTCACTGGTACGGATTTAATTGCACTAAATGTATATGCTCGATTTAATGATATCCTTGATTCAACGATAAATTTTTCCAGTCCCTTAACAGTTGTTAAATCAGGGTTTTACTGTATTAAATTGTGATCATATACAATGATAATGGATGGATAACATCGTAGACGGTTTGGGAAAGGAACTCATTGACCCCCTATCTGCTTTCAATAAAGTTGTAAAATTTGGCACTTGTTAATAAAAATTAAAGGAGGAGATAATAAATATAATGTATCAAGATGAAATTTCCAAGTACGCCAAGTTTTGTCTTATTAGCCAAGATATTTTCCTCTGTATACAAGTTAAGTTAAAATGCTAGCAATATTCATGACTCATTATTTTGTAATAAAAACGTTTATTTACATATGTACACGTATATAGTATTTAACATCTTTATAGAGGTAATTCAGTCACGTTAAGGGTGACTGCCATCAAGATACAGCATCGATTGATTCAAGAGTCAAGAAAAAAACTAAACCGGCATTTAGCCTATTTAAAGGACGCATACCACGTCATTAGATCACGTGATGAATTAACATTAAAATACTTCAACTTCAAGTTTAACTGAAACGAGAAAAAATACATGCAAATTATAAATGCAAATAAAATATTTAACAACTCCCCCCAGATGAACAGTTGTTCATCAAAAAATATATTTAACAAAATCAAGTAGAACATTAAATTAAATTTCTTGTAATATCTTCAACAAGATAATTTAAATCAAGACTTCCAAATTGTCGTAAGTAAACAGGAACTTCCTCTGAAAAATAGAAAAATATAACATATTAGTCATGTATAATTTAAAAAAAAAAACCCTCTTGGTTTAATGTTTAAGTCCACAAAAAGTTCACTAATTCTTCAAGTCTCTTATCTCAAGATTATAGAGAAGTTGAACAGGTCTTCTTAATGTGGCATTTCCAGTTTGTATTTTGCAGGATCGAATTTTCCCATCTCTTCCTGGAATTGTTTCAAGAATTTTTCCCATTTTCCAAAAACTTCTTGGCAGATGCTCATCATGAATTAGCACCACATCGTTTACCTTGATATCATGTCTTCTGATTTGGTTTGTGTGATGTGCCGACCTTAAATTCAGAAGGTATTCGTTTATCCAACGTTTCCAGAAGTGGTTCAATATTGTTTCGCGCAAGCGTAAACGTTTGAGTAAAATTTCCTTAGTTCCAGGCAAATTTAAATCATTAATTTTAATTACAGGTAAACACATGGCTCGTTTTCCAATCAAAAAGTGGGCAGGCGTAAGGGGCGATGGTTCTTCAAACTCTGAATAAACATAGGTTAAAGGTCGAGAATTGATCATGGCCTCAACTTCTACAAGAAGAGTTTCTAACTCACTCAGAGTTAAAGATGATCTTCCTATGCTTTTACGTAGGCTGGTTTTAACCGAGCGAACCATTCTTTCGTAAAACCCACCCCACCATGCTGCTCGTTCAGCGATATATTTCCAAGTAATTCCAAGAGTGGAGTAAAATTTTTTAACTTCTGGATGGTGGATTGCCTTCCACATTTCCTTCAACTCAATTTCAGCTCTTTTGAAACTTTTTGCATTATCGGAATATATTATAGCACACAAACCTCTTCGAGAAATAAACCTGCGAAAAGCCAATAAAAATTCAGCAGTTGTCATATCCTTGACAAGCTCCAAATGAATTGCTCTAGTAATTGAGCAGGTAAATAATAAAATATAATGCCTATTTTCACTGCCTTTAACGTAAAGGGGTCCAGCGAAATCAAGTCCTGTGACCGAAAAGGGAGGCGATTCGTTGATTCGGTCGCCGGGAAGAGGTGCAATTACTTGTTGCCCAGGACGAATATTAAATTTCTTGCAAATATAACAATTATTAAGAACCGATTTTACACATTGTCTTCCCCTTAGAATCCAAAACTTTTCCCGAGTTTGTACTAAAGTGTCGGCCACTCCTGCATGCAAAACACGTTCGTGAGAGTCTTTTATGACCAAGTTTGTGAATAAATGCTTATCAGGAATTATAATAGGATGTCTCACATGAAAAGTTAAATTAGATTTTTGCAATCTTCCCCGTACTAAAAGTACACCTTCTTCTGACAATACAGGATTTAGCTGAAAAATGTTCGATTCCTTGGGAATCTTTTTCGCTTTCAAGCACTTTATAACATCATGAAAACTTTCACTTTGAACTGTTTTCACCCAGAAAATTTCTGCGCGTTTTATTTCATCAGCTGAAAGTTCTTCGCGATTTCTTTTCTCAAATTTTACTCTACTGTTATAAATGAATCTGAAGATCCATGCAGTTACACGATAAAGTTTTGTTAAAGAACTGTATTTAGCTATGTTGATAATTGGAACATCATTTTCCTTTAGTACGCAAGACAAAATGTATGTTGATTTTCGAGAAAGTTCGTCAGAAACGTCAATTTGTTTTGCGCGTTTTTTAGCACTTTTCCACTGATCTTCAGGTAGGGATAAGAATTCAGGTCCGTTCCACCATAGTTCAGAACTTATTAAGGTTTTTGCTGAGCAACCTCTTGTAATTAGATCGGAGGGGTTAATTTTGGATTCGCAATGTCCCCATGAATTAGGATCTGATAGACCATGTATTTCCGCAATACGGTTAGATACAAATTGTTTCCATTTTTCTTTTGAACCCTTTATCCAATGAAGAACAATTTCTGAATCTGTCCAATAAAAAATATTCGACACTAATAAAAAATTCTTAATATAATTTGCAATTCTTGCACCAATGAGTGCCCCCATTAGTTCAAGTCGTGGTAGCGAAATTTTCTTTAGAGGTGCAACCCTCGATTTAGCCAGGACAAAATTGGTTTTGAAACTATCATGCGATGTTTGATACCGCAAATATGCTACTGCACCATACGCCTTTGGATTTGCATCACTAAACACATGCAATTGAATAACAGTTTCTCCCGTGATTACTAAAGAATTAAAGTAATGCCTCGAAATTGTCAATTGATTTAGGTCTTCAATTTCTGAAAGCCAAATTTTCCAGTTAGTTTGAAGCTCGCCAGAAAAGTTTTCATCCCAATCCAGTCCCGCTATCCATAATTGTTGCAAGAAACATTTTATACGAATGACAAAAGGTGCTATGAATCCAACTGGATCAAAAATCATAGCTACAATTCTAAGGACATTTCGTTTAGTACAGTTATCATTTATTTTTGATAACAAATTGCGAAAATCTAATCTAAAAGTGTCATTATCGCTATTCCAGATCAACCCTAGTACTTTCAGTGAAGTATTATCAGAATTAAAGTTATCAATACAGTCTTGCTCATTCCACTTAGCTCTAAGTTCTTCTGAATTTGTTTCAAATTTTCTTAAGTTCATTCCCCCTTTGTTCATGATTTCAACAGCTTCTACCGACAACTTAAAAGCTTCTTCAGTAGTATTTGCCCCAAAAAATAAATCATCTACAAATAGTGACGAGTTTAACATGTCAACTGTTTTCTCATGAGATATTTTGTATTTATTTATATGATATTTCACCGTACAAGAGAGAATAAAAGGACTGCAAGTTACGCCGAAAGGACATCTCGCCATATTGTAAGGAACTATATTTTCATGAATATCAAAATTATTATAGTATAGAAATCTTAAATAGTTGCGATCTTCTTCAGCGATAGAAATTTGAAGAAAAGCCTTTTCAATATCGGCAGAAAAGGCAATTTTATGCTCACGAAACTTTAAAATTATGTCTAATACATTTGGGTTTAAATTTGAACCGGGACTTAGACATTCATTTAGAGATAAATATCCAGCTTGTTTGGATGACGCATCAAAAACAATACGCGTTTTTGTAGTAGTTTTATCTTCACGAATTACAGGTCTATGCGGCATGTAATAACAGTCATTATTAACAAATTCCTCAGGACAAAGTTGTATTATACCTTGATCAAATTGATCCCGTAAAATAGAGTTATAATCCTCAAACAATGAATTGTTTTTCAAGAGTTTGTTTTCTAAATTAGAAAACCTTACTTTGGCTACTTCCAAATTATTTCCAAGTAACTCACGAGAATCCTTCCATAATAAACGTGCTTCATAACGACCGTTTACAAATTTCAAATTTGCTTGAAATTCTTTTACTGCATCAAGATTAGCAGTGTTACCTTCATTTTTTTCAATAATACCAAGAGATTCCAAATCCCAAAATGATTTTAGCTGGGTGTTTATATTTCCAACTGAAACCCTTAAACAATTCACGTCCCTCTTATTTGAATCAGCTCTTCCCTGCACTGTATGACCAAATATAGTTTCCACTACATACAATTCTTTTGTGAAATTTTCGACAATTCCCTTTTGAATTTTCCATAAGATCTCAGAGCCTAATAATACGTTTATTTCAGATTCAAGACCTACATCTGATGGCGTATATCCGCTTTTTCTCATGGTTTCTATAATTTCAAATGCTACAGGTTTTACTTTTGCCCCGGTAATTTCAGGTACTACAAGAGCTTCTATTTTAATAGAATTGCGTGGTTGTACAATACTATTAAGTTCAAGAACAACCACATCATAACAAGATTCATAAGGTTGTCTTTGCCCAAAAGGGTAAATCAACAAGTTTTCTTTCCTAATAGATTTCAATTTAAGTTCTTTCACTAAGGAACTTTTCACGAAACACCTTTCAGATCCGCTATCGCAAAGAACCCTTGCTAGAATGCATCTATTTCCAGTAGAGACAGAAACACAAAGAGTTTGTAAAAGCGTAGATTTATTCTGTTTAACTCTTTGCTCCGACATCATAGACACAATTGCACCAATTTTATCTTTCTCAAGATTTTGTTCTTTAATTTCTTTAAAGCAAAATAAATAATTATGATCACGACTTTCACATTTTGAACAAGGAATAAGCTTTGATTTGCAATTTGATGACAAATGAGATTTTAAAAAACACTTATAGCAACGTCCTTCTTTTTTTAATTTATATCTTTTTTGTTCATCAGAGAATTTTGTGCAATTTATTC
The DNA here is from genome assembly GCF_026930045.1 of Uloborus diversus. Taxonomy (NCBI): domain Eukaryota; kingdom Metazoa; phylum Arthropoda; class Arachnida; order Araneae; family Uloboridae; genus Uloborus; species Uloborus diversus. Next base: position 147,494,989 of record NC_072738.1, on the reverse strand, counting down.
CTGTGTGTTCGGAAGCTTTGCAAAATATGCAGAATTGCTTTACCGTTGTATTTAATGCAGCAGCCGAAGGCATACGCTTACTGTGAGAGAAATTAGTATGCTTGTTTTGAGAATTTTCGTTTGACGAGTTGTTTATCATACTAGTAGCTTCGCGACATCGTAGTTCATCTTTAATAAACGTGATTAACTCTGTAACTTCTGTATCTTTATCTGGGTCCCGTTTTCTATGAAAATCTAGAATTAAATTTTCCGGCAACAGTTTTAGCAAAATAGGCAATAGCAAATGTCCGTATGAGCCCGACGTAACACCCATTGCTTCAAGATTTCTGACACTCACTTCTACACTATCATAAAGTTTTCTTAAACCTTTAACATTATTAGCAGATTTCACCCCTTCAAGATTAAGAATTTTGTTCATATGGCAACTGATAATGTTTTCGCGTCTTCCGTACCGTTCTTGAAGCAATTTTAAACATGCTTTATAATTTTTATCATTTAGTTGAAATCCCGCAACAACATTATATGCAGGTCCTGATAGCAATGATTTTAAATACTGAAACTTCTCGATTTCAGTTAAAGATTCGTTTGAATCAATGGCATTGGAAAATGTATTAAAAAACTCAAGAAATTGGCTCGAATCTCCACTAAATTTTTCTATTTGTAACTTAGGCAGTTTTACTGCTGAAAATCTTTTATTTTCTAACACTGATTCATTAATGACATTTTCTACTTTAAGGTCTTCATTTACGTTACGTTTTCTCCGTGTATTCTTAAGCTTAAATTTTAGACTTAAGATTTTGTCAGAATATTCTTCAACATTGGTTATTTCTTTTTCATACTCTGCTTTATCAGTAATTAGAGCATCTATTGCGGAATCTAATTCTTTTAATAGCTTTTCTTTTTCAATTAAGATATCCAGTGATTCGCTTATCGAATCAAAATCCGCAACTTCAGCGATATCTTTTAGTAACTTCTCAGATTTTGTAATTAATTTAGTTACTGCAGTTCGCACAGTTGCTCTTTTATTTTTTAGTTTTTCTATAGCATCCATATTTAACTTTTCTTTAACACTCATATTTATAGCCAAAGTTGCTTCAAAACTTAATTCTTAATTTTGCATAGTTCAAGAGTTAGCAATAAAGAAAAAGGTACAGCTTACCTTTATTTCAAGTCCAAACCGGGTTTCGGCACCAACATAATAAATATAATGTATCAAGATGAAATTTCCAAGTATGCCAAGTTTTGTCTTATTAGCCAAGATATTTTCCTCTGTATACAAGTTAAGTTAAAATGCTAGCAATATTCATGACTCATTATTTTGTAATAAAAACGTTTATTTACATATGTACACGTATATAGTATTTAACATCTTTATAGAGGTAATTCAGTCACGTTAAGGGTGACTGCCATCAAGATACAGCATCGATTGATTCAAGAGTCAAGAAAAAAACTAAACCGGCATTTAGCCTATTTAAAGGACGCATACCACGTCATTAGATCACGTGATGAATTTACATTAAAATACTTCAACTTCAAGTTTAACTGAAACGAGAAAAAATACATGCAAATTATAAATGCAAATAAAATATTTAACAGGAGAAGACATTCCAAAACCCATGACAGCACTGCTTTTAGGTGGCAAGTTATGTTACTTATTTTCTTTTCCTCCCTTTCTCATCTTTGAGGGGGTATTAGGTTTCTGAAGTTGGAAATTCTATAAAACTATTTAGACACCTAACAATGATAAAAAAGTTTCCCTTAAAAACATTTCTGAAAATCTTTTAAAATGTCCTTTTAGGCCATTTGAGAAATGCTTTACTTTGCATTTTAAAGCAGTGGAGACTCGAGAGAAACAAAGTACAGAAAACCTTCTCTAGTCATCCAGACCCACAAATTCAAAATTTTGGATAATCCGATTATGTTATTATTATTTTTTTCGAATTATAAAAAATTTACAGTTGCAAAAAAAAAAAAAAAAAGCCAATGGTTATACAAACTCAAAATAAATTTAATTTTAAAATGAATACAGTGGTGGACAAAATTATAGACTCAATTTTTTTTTATTTTGTTTCAATAACAACATGACTCAGTTTAAATTATTTTCATTGAAGTAAAGATGAATAGTAGAAGAAATAGTTCTAAAATCAGTACATCTTATCAATTAAATTAAAAAATTCATAACATTAGAAAATTTGCAAATTTAATATTTTATCATTACGTGAAACCTGGACAAAAGTATAAACTCAAAGGTAAAAAATCCAGGATTACGAGAAAGTTTTGTTCGAAAATGTTAATTTAACGCCATAGAATGAATAAATGCTGCCATCAGTGATTGCGAAAAGTTTTGTTTTTGGAAATTTATGAGAAACAAATAAATGCACGGCTGGACAAAATTATAAACCCATTTTTTTTTCATTTCTTCAATCATAATTTAACTCAGTTAAAAAAAATTTGTTCCAGTAAAGATAAATAACTCTCTCAGCATGATAAAGCAGGATTGACATTTCTAAATGGAAGATAGAACGCTGAAGATTACCAATTAATACTGGAAGATCATCTCTTACCTTTTGATTCCTGGAGGTAACTGGTTATTTCAGCAAGATAACGCGAGTGTACACACAGCGAAAAATACAAAAGAATGGTTCAAGCGCTGGGGTATCAAAGTTATCAAATGGCCGGCTCGTAGTCCGGATCTTAATCCGATTGAAAATCTTTGGGGGACCACGGTTCGCAAAGTTTATCATGATCGGCACCAGTACCAAACCACAGAGGAATTAAAAACGGCAATACTTTCAGCATGGAACCATATGCCACTGCAGCTGTTGGAAACTCTTGTGAAATCTACATGCCCAGCTGCATATTCGAGGTAATTCAGAAAGGGGGGGGGGGGGGCAACTCGTTTTTAAAAGTTTGTAGTTTACACTTATGGCTAGATTTAATTTAGTGTTAATTTTAAAACATTTCAAATATGGATTTTTTTTTTCACTTTACTCATGTTAATAGCAAAATTACATTTTCCTAAATCTATGCTTTTGTTTTACTGAAGTAATTGCAAATGTAGCTTAATTAAACTCAAAAATAAATAAATAAATAAATTTTGTCAGATTATAATTGCGTTTATGCAGTATTGTAAGTTTGTAATTTTGTAATTCAGCATTGGTTCATTTTTGGATATTAAATGATTACGTATTTGAATGAAAATCTACCTAACTTTAGAGTTTCTTACTTTTGAGTTGGTACTTTTGTCCAGGTTTCATGTATTATGAAGATATTAAAGTTGAGATTGTTTTAATTAAATTATTTATTTTATAAAGTTTATGAGTTATACTGAATTTAGGACTATTTAGTCAGTTATTTATCTTTACTGGAACAAAAAGTTTTTTAACTGAGTTAAATTATGATTGAAAAAAAAGAAAAAAAAAATGAGTTTATAATTTTGTCCAGCGGTGCATTTATATGTTTCTCATTAATTTCCAAAAACAACACTTTTAGCAATCACTGATGGCAACATTTATTCATTCTATGGCGTTAAATTAACATTTTGGAACGAAACTTTCTCGTAATCCTGGATTTTTTACCTCTGAGTTTATACTTTTGTTAAGGTTTCACGTAATAATAAAATATTAAATTTGCCAATTTTCTAATTTTTTGAATTTTTAAATTTAATTGATAAGATGTACTAATTTTAGAACTATTTCTTCAACTATTCATCTTTACTTCAATGAAAATAATTTAAACTGAATCATGTTGTAATTGAAACAAAAGAAAAAAAATAAGTCTATAATTTTGTCCACCACTGTATAACACATTAACAGCAAAACCAAAATCTCTCTTTTGAAATCTCCACTGAACCGTGAGAAATGTAAATAACTCTTTCCATATTATTTACAGTAAATACCTTTCTCTATTTTATATTTTGAGTATTTCATCAAACATCTCAAACAATGCAAATTGCACAAACATGAAAAGAGCTTCGCTCAAATAACAACAGATTTACAAGGTTTCACCGTACTGCAAAAATGAAAGCACAAGCAATTAGTTAGAAATTAAGAAGAAAAGAGAAAAAAAATTAAAATTTAAAACAGTAAAACAATATTAAAAGTAATATCTTACTAGGCCTATTGAGGCATTTATTCTCAAGTAATATGCAATGCAATAAAATATAAAAAAATTACAAGAAAACTTAAAAGACTCTTAGCAATGATAATTGGTGTGTGGGTAGGAAAATTTCAAAATAAAATATGATATTCAAAGAATAATTTGAAAAGTGATGGCAAAAAAAGGTCACATTACGGACTCCACATAAATGTCTAAATTAAAGTGAAATGACCCTACTAAAAAAGTACCATAAATTTAATAAATAGCCTTGGCATAAATGAATAACCAAAGAAATAATTTACTGTGAGAGTCAAGACATAATTATAAATAACGAAGAATAAAATCTTGTAAATCCATTTCCTCATAGTTATAGCTTTCTACAATAAATATATAAATAAAAGTGAAGTTAAAATCAAATATTCAAAGCATAGAAAATATTTTGTAGTATCTACAAATGAATCACAAATCTTATGTACATCATACAATTTTAAAAATCAAAAGGACAACACACATTTTGTTTAAATATGTTACAGATACAGATCATGCAATAATTTATATAATGAATCATTAAGAAGACATCCCAATAGGGCAAATAAGGCTCTAAGAAAATACTTAAGTTTTTATTGTAGACATTATTTCTCCTGGTTTAATGTAATGCATTTAGAAAAACAATTTCTTTTTAAAAAAACTCATTTTAATAAAAAGTCTCAAAAAAAAAAAAAAAAAAAAAAAAAGACAAGGTCTGGAGTTTTTTCCAATCCTAACTTATTCCTTATTTTTTAGAAATCCAAATAATGAAACTGTTCTTTTAACACATCTCAATAATAAAGACATTGTACTATTAAAAATTAATGTTTATTTATTCTTCTATTATTCATAGATCATTCTTTTATTACATTAGGATTTAAAAAGTTCTTTAAAAGGTGTAAAACTGGCATTGAATTTTGTTGTAAGAGAACAGAGTTACACGGATATTTTCTTTCTTTTTTTTTTTCTTCAAAATTTGATACAACTTTCTTTTTCGGCTCTGACTGCATCGTAGATCGCGGATGCCAAAAAGTGTGCAGTTTTTTTTCTCTTGTCATTTAAATATTCTAAAGAGTTTAGATTCATATACATTACAGATTACTTAAATGATTTACTTCTAGAAATCTTAAGTAATTATGCAAATTAGGTGGGATAATGAAGTTTTGGCTGAAACATGCTTTTTGCGCTATTTTGAAATAAAGAGAAATGAAAGAAAAATTAATGAATAAACTAAGGCAACAAACTACTTGGATTTTTCCTCTACCTAATTTTAGAAAAACATAGTTGGTTCGCCTTATATTTATGTACCTAATATGAAAAATTGCATTTATTTAAGGAAAAAAAACCCTTTAGCAAATTCGAGTTACATTTTAAAAAAAAAAAAAAACAAGTTTGCAAATTTATTAGTCTGTAATTTCTCTCTAAAGCATTGCATTTATTGGATTTTACATTTTTGAATTTTATGTAAAATTAATGAAACATTTGGGGGGAAACTATGCAATTTTTCAAAAAAAATCCCCACTTGTTTTAACCAAACAACCCTGCATTAATCACCAACATTCCAAGCCACATCTGCTTTAATTTTTTTCACATAACTCGTGAAAGAATGATATGCCTGAAACCTTCATGTCAGTGTCAATCACTATTCAACCCGGTGGAACTGGCACACTGTACCTGTATGACCCCATCCATTACTTTTTGCGTAATGCAGCTTAAACATGTAAATTTTAACATAAATGCACTGCCACTTAGTAAACTAGATACTTTTTGGGCTCATATCCGCCAAATTGCACACTTGAAAATAAATGGTTTTAGGGGACTGAGAAAACTCAGGACCCCTATGCCAGTTCTCCCAGTATGATCATTTGAACTTCTTTTTCTCCTCTTTTTATATAAACGAAGATAAATTTAATTTACTTTTCAAAGTGCATCCCTTATTTAATCTGACATATTAAAAAGTAGTTTAAAAAAGGGTAGAGGAATTGAACTCAGACTAATTTTGGGGTAAAAGTGTTGGAGTCTGAAGTTGAAGGTTTAAAACTCCAAGAGTCGATGTCGCTCATTTTCCCTCAAATTCTGCAACTCTGCCAGTGATTTTGCTTCCAACTCTGCAGCAATGGTTAAATGAATAAATGAAAAAATTGAAAAATCCCTAAAAAATTACCTGGCGTATTTTCTCCTCATATTCTTTGTTCAACCTGTCATGTTCTTCCTGAAGCTTTTGTCTTGCACGGGCAAGTGCCTCTTGTCTTTCCAGTATCAATTCAGGATCTAAATTACAAGAAAATTTAACAAACAGAAATAACAGAATTTTTTAAAAAATACTAAGCACTTTTCATAATGCACTCAAAAGGACAAAATAACTTTCCTGGGTCAGAAAGGACACTTTAAGAATTCCTGTAGTTTTCAAAAATTCTAAGAAATTGACACCACAAACGAAGAAAAGTGCGGATCAAGTCATGAGGAGAATTTCTTATCATTACCTATGCATATTTATCTTATTGGGAAAGTTTGGTTTGAAATGACTAAAACCGCACTTTTCTTCATTTGTGGTGTCGTTTTCTTGGAATTTTCGAAAATGACAGGAATTCTTAAATTGTCCTTTCTGACTCCGAAAAGTTATTTTGTCATTTTGAGTGCATTATGAAAAGTGCTTAGTATTTTTTAAAAAAAATCTGTTATTTTATTTATTTTCTTTTTAGAATAAATGTATATCAGAAATAGAATCATTTTACTATCACGAAACTTCACCTTATTTTTTCATATTAATGCTCAGTACTAATAAGAAAAACCTATATGTGCCAACTTGAAGCAGTTGAAACTAAAAATTAATCCTTGTTTCTCTCTAGGATTTATTTGTTTGCTAATTTAATTAAAACCATTCAAATATTAAAGGTTTCCCAAACCAATTTATGTTTCAAAACCTACAAGTTACTTATGATAAAGATCGTAAAATGTCTATTTACTTAGCCCAGTTAACGACTATTGGCATTGATGAGAGTAATGATTGTGGATAAATTTCATGCTTGCTTCAGAGAAGCCTTGATTCAAATTTTTTATCATGATTACTATTAACATAACTGTTGCAAAACAACAAAATTTGTAACAATGGGTTTTATATTTAAACATTCAATGGGAAAGTTACATGAAAATTGCTGTTTTCCAATCTAACAAAAATACTAATTTTACTTTAGAGTTTTGATTTTTCAGCGTTAAGTTGTACCTTAAGATTAAGCAAATCATTTAGTAAAATCCCGAAGTCACAATTCAAAATCAAATGTTACATTGTTTGGACCCTGCAGTTGCCTCTAAGAAAAGGTGGCTTCAAAAATCTAAATAGTTTCTCAATTTAATATGCACAAACGAGAAGCTTTAGACTATTTTTGCAACAGAAGAGCTAGCAGGCAATGCATCAAGGAACAAGCAATATTTGCGAAACTTTCATCTATTGTATGTTTTTTAAAACTGGTCCACTATGTAGTAACTGGAGTAGTGGTAAAAATTTGACTGGGAAAAATAAGTCTTGAGAAATGGGGCCAATTTGTTTTGCAAAGCTGTGACATTAGGTACAAAATCTACGTTAACATTGGCTAGTAAAGTTCTGGCACTTTCTTCTGGAAGCACATGATAATTTCAATCACAAGCAATAGAGATGAAGCATATAAGGAAGCAAATTACAATCAGTGATTCCCGTTTTAATTCTGTATGTCACTCCTCTTTCCTAAGCATCCATGTGATTTTTGTCCTTTGTTAGATTAATCCAAATATTACAAGCATCTGCAATTGAAAAGTTCCCTTTTTGGACTAAATCAAGGGCACTAGCATAGTTTTTTACTTTCTAAAATGATGAAATGAAGTTAATTTTTTTAGTTTACTTAAACGAATATCATTCAGTAATTGCTTGAGTTATTAAAGACACTTTTTAGTTTTTGCCAGTTTCTGCCGGTTTTTACCGGTTATAACCAGTTTTTTCCACTGGCATGGCAAAAACGAGTTTCTGCCGGCAGAAAGCCAACCCTGTATAGAAAAGGATGAAATTGAACTGTTCTGGAGGAACAATAAATACGAGCAGTGTGGAACAATAAATATTACAGTGTGTGAGAGTATGATAACGGACATTTTTCTTAATGTCTTCTGATAAGCTAATTTATCAATCTTTTTTGTTCAATTCTCTTACGGTGTGTGTGTGTATCAGGATCCCCCCCCCCCCCAAAAATCGAAAGTTGATTTTTCAAATCTTACACTCTCTTATATTTTATTCTTTTACATCCAAAAAAAAAAAAAAAAAATCATATAATTTGAACAACGGCAGCAAGTGCCAATTATGTCTGAAAGTGTGAATCAGCACTTTTGTAATGCTAGGCCAAATTGAAATAAAATGTTTTTTTTAGAAACTCAAAATTTCTGTTGATAAAATGTTGCTCCTCTACCCACATATGCACCACAAAAACATTTATTCAAATTAAAAACCATTTAGATATCCCACACGTGCCTAACATTTATAATTTTCTTCAAAAAAATTAAGTTTTTGATACATATTTTCAGAAATGTAAGATTTACGAAACTATCGAGCTGAAAAATATAAACAGTAAAGTAGAAAAATAGGTAATTAGCGTTAAATAGAAATGTTTGTTTTCCTGCAATTTTTAAGTCACATAGTACTCAAAAATCTTTTTTTTCCAGGTTGAGTTGAATTTTTCATTTATATTTTTTTATTATTCGTTTGTAACTCTTGATCTGTAAATGTGTTTGTTATTAATTTTTGAACTTGATATTCTATTTAAATTTATATGTAATTTTTTAAGATAACTGGAAAAAAAAAAACAATTTTTTAAATAAAATTATAAATTTCAGGTCAAGTGTGGCATATTTAAATGTTTTTTAATTTGAATAAATGTTCTTGTGGTACATGTGGGGTGTTGGGTACAGGGGCAACGTTTCCCAACAGAAAGTTCGAGTTTCTAAAAAAAGTTTTTTTTTTTTTTTTTTCGATTTGGCCTAGCATACAAGTACTGTTTTACACTTTCAGGTGCAAGTCGGCACGGGTTGCCCTTGTGCAAATTATATGAAACTTTTTTTCACGATTGTTTTGACATAAGAGGAAAAATAAAAGAGTGTATGCGACTTGAAAAATTGACTTTCATTTTTTGAGGGACAACCTATTGTCTATGCTTTTTATTTGCTTATTTTTTGGGAAGTAGCAAAGCAGCGATTACATTTCAAAAGTAGTTTGTAGTTACTACATTTTGAAAAAAGTAGTTGTAGCTGTAGTTAACTACATTTGTAACAAAGTAGTTGTAGTTCGCTACAAAAAAAATGTAGTTTTTCCAACCACTGGTTGGATTGAATGACAATCAATGTGTTCAAGCTTATAGGGAAGGCAGAAAACTGAAGATGTGAATATCAGTTCCCTCATGATAATGATAACCTCTACATATTGGATCACTACTGATATTCACCATAGGAAGGTAAAGTATGTGCCTTAGAAGCAATACTGCATAAATGGAAAAACAGTTTATATATATATATATATATATATATATATATATATATATATATATATATATATATTGTTTTGATACTTTCCTATACCAAAAAGTATGGTAAATATCCCTAAGCTTAAACTGCCGTAGGGTAAAGGGTAGTACCAGCAATTTTTTTTTTTGCAATTTTTCATCTACTGTATTTTAGCTTTATTGTATAAGCTTGCTTATCTGGAAATAAAACACAAAAAAAAAAAAAAAAAAAATCAAATTCCAACTTTTCCCCTATCATTAGTACTGAATACAAAACCTGTTTCTTAAAATATCTCAGAAACACATTTCGGCAGACACTTCGCTTTGCCTTCCCATGGTAGAATAATAGCTAGATGATTTGAGGTACAGTGATCAGGGCGAAGTTAATACTATTTCTACTGAGATTGAAGGCTTCTTTTCTCTAATACTACGGTAACCCTGATTCAGCTCTTTAGCCTAATGCTACTTACAACAGTTACTCAGATTTTCGTGTAATACTCTATTGCCATTTGAGATTATTTCTAACAAAACTTGGAGCATTCACATTAGAATTAAAGTAATTCTACAATATTTTAATTCATCTTTATAATTTTGGGATAAAAAAGATAAAATTTGGAACACAGTCTTGTTGTTTTTGCAGGGTGGTGATAGTGGACTCAAGTAAACTTTTCTGAAGACAGTGTAAAATTTTTGGATGTTTGCCCCCCCCCCCTTTTCCCACCCACAAAAACTCTTCAAATATGCATACAATAAACATTGAAAAACAAAAAAAACATTTGTAAGTTTTTTTTTAATTAATATTTTTTTAATCTTAGAATGTATTTTCAGCCCAAAGTTTTCGGAATTTTCAGAAATTTCGGATCACAAGTAGTGATGCAACGAATATTCGCCCATCTGCCAAATATTTGGCTTTGACTGAATGCTTAGTTTAATATTAGGCCTTGGCCAAATACTATGCAAAAAGCATATTTTATTTCCACGCATTGAAAGTTTTATAAAAGCCTACTAATGCTTATCAGGCTTAATGGGTATTTTGATTAAAATCCTGTTACACTATAGTGCATAACCGTTTTTAAGGGTATTCATGAATGAATGGCAATTAAAAATGTCTGTACTACAAATCTTGACCATCTATTAACGCATAAAATATACCTATACAAAATTTTCAGATAAAGCAAGCCAAAAAAAAAAAACAAGATACTTTTTCTGGCATAGTAGGAAGATTGATACTTTTAATGAATCTAATTCTAATACATGAAGAATCTAAATAGATAAAATAGAAACATAAATCATACATGAAGCTAAGGTTAGTTTTCTTACTCAGAATAAAATACATAAAAATTGAATAGTATGATATAAATGAGTGTGTTTTCTTAATCTTTTTTTTTCTTATTAAATATGACAATTGAAAATGCAGAAATAGTCTTTAATGTTATGATTTTCTAGATAACATAAAAGAAATTTTTTTTTTGTAATATTACATGCAATATCTGGACAGCTTGGTTTATTCCATCCAGAAACTATTTTCATTCTTATTATGGATTTACTGCAGTTTCATTCTTATTATGGACTTACTGCAATTTCATCTTTATTACGGCTTTATCAGTCTGGAATAGACGTGCATTATATCTAGTGTGCATGTCTATTCCAGACTGCATCTAGCATTTCATCCTAGCAAGAGGTTTTTTACATTAGCCCTGGCTTAAGCGTGATAACTTGTTTACAGTTATGAAGGTCAAAGAGCAAAGATTTTTTCTCTACTAAAACAGATTACGATACAGACATGAAAAAAAATGTTCAGCATTTAGCTAGGTCTCTTTTTGTGTGTGTGTTTTAATAAAAAGTTACCATTTTTCAAATAAGTGTTCAATGCATTTGGTACAAGTAGTGAATCCCTGGTTCTGAAAGGTTCCTCTGTTCAACTGGGCTAGGTTAGAATTCAGTTCCCACACTTTAAAAAACACTTTTTTCTTTCAAATAATGGTTCTGTCAAAGATACCAGTCAATTTCTCTTAAGTTATTGGAGCTGAGGTTTTAGCCAAGACTTCACTTTGTCACTGACCAGCAATTTGGTTAATACTCTTAAAAATAATTTTGTGTTTGAAAGAGTGGAACAATTATGCTAGGAATATTTTCTGACTCTTCTGTTAGATTCGTGCTAATATTTTCCAATGATTTATTAATTTTTATTTTATTTCTGTGTCACTTGAATTCAGTTGAAAAAGAACATAGTGAATCTGGTATCAAAAACAGTTGCAGTGTTTATTGTTCATGGTCTTAACTTGATAAAAATGGAATTTTCAAATTTCGTTCAAGAGGGCCTTTCATGGTACCTGCACCAGTCAAGTCTCTATTTATCTAAATAAAATTATATTTTTTCTATTGGAATAACTTCAGAAATTAAATTTTCTCATAGAGAAATTTGGTTTGTTGCTGCTAATTTTGATAAATGTCTATGCAATAGAAAATTCCATGGTGCAACTCTGTGGTGAATCATTTCGGTTATTTAAATTATTTTTCTTAATTTATTTGGAAAACTTTATGAATTTATGAATGCAATAGAAAAAATGTTTTTTACAGCTTAAATATAGGACTCTCATTTTTACAAACTTGTTCAGACTTCATTTTAGTAATTTTCGGCCCGAATATGGCCGAATAGTTTTAAAGTTTAAACTAATGTTATAATTTTAAAAAAAATACTCCAAATCATTTTAAAAATCATTATTAATGTATATTGAATAGTTACCTACACAAAATTATGCTTTGAATGTGACCTGCGCTTGTTTTTAGACAAAAACAAGTTAACTATTCGGCAGCAGAATAGCTGAATATTTGGCCTCTATTTATTGTGGCTGAATATTTGGTATTCAGCCAAATCACTATTCAATGCATCACTAACCACAAGCGTCCCTGGTCTTTTGTTACAATTGTGTCTTGGAAGTTACTAAGCTCAATTTTCAATATGTAACATTCTACAATAAATAGCTTTAGGTGTTATTTTAGCTGCTTGTGGAATAAGTTGGAACAAAACAATATTCCAACTGGAGTATTTCTCATTACTTAGGATTTCAAACCCTCTCTAGTGTGCAACAATTCGAAGCAAAGAATTTTGAAAAGTTTGCATACTTTGTTGAAGAACTTGTTCTTTTTCTCTGTCTTCTTTCTGATCTCTCCACTTTTTATATTTAGGATGAAAGTGGCTCCAAAGCAAGTTCAAAACGACAATTACAAATAATATCGTCCATCCATATGCTGATAGCAAACTTAAAACTAAAAAATAAATATGTAATGGTAAGTAATTTTAAAAATCAAATTAACACAAAAATTGTAAATGTAATAAATATATAAATATACAAATTAACACAAAAATTGATTATAGATTAAAAATTGGCAATTCCACAAGTTACCTTAGCAATAGCACTAATGTTATAAAATACACATTACAAAAAATTTTACTCTTTTTCAGTGCTAACATTTTAATAAGAAATGAACCTTTTAAGAGCCATTAATAATGAACAGGACTATACTGCCATGCTAAGTGCAAAAGTTGTAACTGCACTTTTTATCAAAATTGAGTAACAATCACCAGCTGGTTCTTTGTCTCATATTTCACCTAAATACAATGCTTTATGGTCATTTGTGAATGGGAAACATATAATTTTTTTTAATCTGAAAAAGTTGCATCTGAACCAAATACAAGGGGGAGCAAAACTTCCAATGGCAATTTCTCATTTTGAACTCTGCTGCAGAAATAACTTTTTTTTTTTTGCTTAGCATGGCAGTGATGTTCCCATCAATTTTTCTGAGGGTATACTTCCTGTAATCCATTATGCACAATATGTGTATGCTATCATATACATAATATGTCTAAAAAATGAATGAGAGTATATGGCATATATGGAGTATTCAGGGGTCTGTCCAAGATTTCTCACAGGGTCCGTTTTTTGTGAAAAATCAAATAATTTTGTGAAAAATGAATTAATTTTGTGAAAAATCAAAAAATTTCGCCAAAAAAAAAATTGTCAAAACAAAATTTTAGAATTTAGAGATGGCACAAACGGCATCAATTAAATTTAAAGTTGAGTGTTTTCCTCTTCTACGTCGAGAAAATCATTCTGGATTTTTTTTTTCTGATATTTGGCGGGGGGGGGGGGGGGGGGGGCATCGCTGTTTTAAGTATCAATATTTATCTACCATTCTACATTATGTTAAATTATACTAGATATATTTCTGTACAGTACTTAAAATAATTGTAACAAAAACATGAATAAATAAAGTAAAATTCAGAATAGGGTTCAGCATTCAACTTTTTGACCCAAGACACTCTTTAAAAGCACAGAATTTCGTTTAAAACTTATAAATTCCGTGATTTTAACAAAAATTAAAAGATATTTCAATTGTTTACAAAGCGTAATAATCATCAACATTTCGTAAAATCGGATTCCCATAGCGGATGCAAAGAGATTGCAATTCTCAAAGTGAAGGCATCAAAAGTATAAAAACGGCTTGTAAAAGAAATGTTTTTGATAAAATTATTTTAAAATTGCATTTTAGAGTCCTATGATAAACATATCATTAATATCTGTGAACACAGTTGACCCAAAAAATAAAATAAAATAAACCATCTATTCAGCATTTTAATTTTTGACTCATAACAGAAAATGGAATTTTGCTTTAAAAAACTTGAAATGAGAGTTCTAACAGAAATAAAGAGACTTTTCATTTATTTGAATCCTAATAAAGCGAAGTTAGCTTGAAAAAAGAACAAAATATGATTCTCATATCGGATGTTAAAAGATTGCATTTTTCAAAATGTAGACATCTAAAGAAAAAAAAAAACGGTAATTAAAAGAGTTTATTTAAAGTTAATCATCCTTGTTAGCATCGAAAAATCAAAACCCATATAATTTTCACCCAAAATAACAATTAAACATCGCACCACACCGTAAAAACGCAAATATTTACAAGCTGGCAAAATGAGAATATTTTCTAATCAAGTCATTATAAAGGTTCAACGCCAGACGCTAAGTGGTGATAATTTTGAAGTTGGTAACACTATCTGAAGCGATCATATTTTTTCCTCATCCTTACTATTACTTTGCAGTTCTAAGTTCATTTCGCAGATATATATTATTATTGTTTAGTAAATCATGAGCGGAGAAAAGTGCTTACCAATGCCTTTTCAGAAAAGTTTACAACACCGCCGATAATTAGCTGTGATAAAACAAACAACCATTATATTTATTTGGCAGTAGCAATTATTTATCGCTTGCAGAAGCATGGCAAGAGTGCCGTTGTTTTTTTTTTTTTTTCAAAATTAGCCGATTTTGTATAAGCTGATTCCTCTAATTTGACTTAAAAAAAGGTTCCAAAAATTATTGGTTTATACACAGAAATATGCGTTATTTTGCTTTCAGATTTGCTCTTTCAATTAACAATTTGTGACAGATCCGATCTTGTTTATCAGAATTTTGTGAAGGGTCCGTTTTGTTTGATCGGGATTTTGTGAAAGGTCCGTTTTGTTTGATCGGGATTTTGTGAAAGGTTCGTTTTGGTTGATCGGATTTTTGTGAAGGGTCCGTTAACGGACCCAAATATCCTCTGGCCAGACCCCTGGTATTATACCCTAAGGGAACTCCTGCATGGCAGTATAAATGTTGGTTTACAAATGTAGCTTTTTGTTCATAAGAATCTATTAAATTACTAGGAACACTGTCAAAAGAAATTACAAAATAGAAAAATTGTATGCAGTTCTCATCAGCACAAAAAACAGTGACATTATTTATCACAAAATGAGGTTGCAGAGCTGTTGTTAGACAAAAATGACTAGTCAAAGAAAAAGGTTGTTTGAGACCAATTTATACTATTTTTAACATAAAAAATCAAATCTTTTGGAAGAAGTTATTTAAAGTAGCTTTGATTAAGATTTACTTCCATTTTTCTAAATAATTGAAAAATTTACAGGATGCAAAAGAAGTTTCTTTCAAAAAAAAGGAGGTGGAAATTCCAAATTAATAAAATAAGCATGTAGTAATGATAACATCAGTTCTTGGTGGTAATTTTCTATAATTTTCCAAGTTACCTACAAAAAAAAAAGTTAATATATTTCTGGCACGGGAGATTCATTTTAGTATGAGGTGTGGCCCATGGGAAAAACAGGTCTATGGTATTTGTGGGAGACTACAATTTTTCTTCGGGGGGCTGGCACCAAGCAAATATGGATGGCACCATATGCAAAGTTTTAAGGGGACGGCTCAGATATTTTCCCCATGGTTTAGTAGGATATTTTCCCCATAGAAACCGATTTCAGTACAGATTAGAGCTATTAAAATTTAACATTTTTACTAACTTATTCATTAATTTCTGGAGATGAAATGTTTTTACATTTTTGCAAAGAAAAAAGTACCAAAAGCAAGGAAGTTCTATTTCCAAAGGGGGAGCTCGAGCCCCCTCCCTATAGGCGCCCTTGGCTGGCACACCTAGTAATCTACTAATAACTTCGAATAAAACAAGTTATATGATATGCATACTTAAAAAAGAAAGCCCACTTTGCAATGTGCAATGGTTACCATTCTACAGATTCAGCAAAAAAAAAAAAAAAATCTTTGCAAAACATATATTTCAATAGTTTCTCCCCCCCCCCCCTTCAAAATAAAAGAAAGATTTATTTTTTAAGTGAAAAGTATTTCCTCCCAAATTTAAATCTCATTTTATCAAAAGAAAAACTACCATATGTCTCAAAATGAAGTTAATTAAGAATGCAAAAAAGATAAACTTTTTTTACTATTGAGAGCAAATAAAACCAGCAACTATTTCCATTGAGCTAAATCAGAAAATAAATATTAAAGTAAAAAATTACTTGTTGTAAATAAGTTCTCCACTGGTTCTGGTGTCGCATTTGGAGGCACTTCCATATTAACCATTTTGCTATACAGAAAAAATAAATTATTAAATAAAATTACAACTTTAAAACATTATGTTTTGAGGGTTCACTCAATAAAAAAAAATTAACATCTTATTATCAAGTTTTTTTTTTTTTTTTACTTTGGTTATAATTAAAAAAAAAAAAAAAGAAAAAAAAAAAAAGTTAACTGTACACTATATTTTAATTTTATTAGGTACATAATCAGATCAGGGTGGTCATTTAGAGCAAACAGCAGAGAGCAATTGCCCTACCACCCTGGTTTTGAGAAAATATATTTACATTCGCGAAATCTTTTCATGTCTTCAGTCCAATATGCAGATTATTGACACAGGCGGCGGCGGCGGCGGCTGGTGCATGAAAAGAGTGGGTTGGAGGGCAAAAGAAATGTAATGGCTGGCCCCTGAGGCTGTTTTTTCTTTTTGTAAAATTGGGCTACATTACTTACTATCGTTACTAATTTAATAATTTCTAAAAATGTGGTATAAGGCATCAGAAATCGGGACGGATGGCCACTGTAGACTATCTTCTTCCATTTTAAAGTCCTATTCTTATAAAATAAGATGAGAAAAGTTCATTTGTTTAGAATTTACTTTCGTGAAAAATATCAATCCACCCTATAAAAAATCATTTTCCAATCGATCATTAAGTTTTTAACTCTTAAAAGTGAGGAGGCAAGGCCCCTTTGAAAGTGAGGGGGCAGTTGCCCCTCACTTCTATCCTATATCATTCATATAAAATGATTTCATTTTATGCTTAAAATAGAAATAATGGACTACTTTCCACTGCTTCAAATAGAAAAAATAAATTCCTAACAAAACACAGACATTTCATAAGTTGAAACAAAACTTACTTATTTCTGAAGCTAGTAGGAAAACAAATTATGTCACTTGTCTGTGAAGTGAAAGTGCTGTCATCGTCATCATACTTTCGATTTCAGTTAAAGTTAACTTGAAAGAAAGTGTTCAAAGTAAAAAGAAGTTTTTTGAGTTCCGGACCCTCAATTCTCACTTATTTCGGAAGGATAGGAAGGCTCATAATTTCTAAAAGGGAGAAGAAATAAATATATGCTTACCTTTTCCCTTCAACTAATATTTAACTAGAGCAACACTTGCCAGAGGGGCAATTATGGAATCATGAAAAAACTGGAGTAAGTCACGCGTTAAACAGAGTCGGCAATCCGGATGGATGATGACGTCATTTGTTAGTTCATGCTATCTGGCGAGAGAATTTAAATAGGATAAAGTGGCACTCTCGCGGTACACGGCGTATTAAGTTTTAATTTTTTTGTATTTTAACGTATTGAACGAAAATTAAAAGCTCTCAAGCTGTTATATTTGCAGAAACTTTGTTTCATCAGTTAATCTTCCTGATAAATCAGAAAAAGGCATTGTAAGAAAACTTGTCATGCCACTCATCCAGTGTGAGAATGAAAAACACGAGAATATGTTGTAACTTATAACCTCTCGGTCGCATATAAGCACTCGAGAAACTGACCCTGAGTAGCATTATACTACTAAATTATAACGAGCTGCGATAATACAAATGTTCTAGGTAAATTTTCAAAGAAAACTTGGTATTTATCATCAGTAACAATTAGATTAATCAGTACAAAGTCTGCATGTTTGAATAATAATAATAAAAAAAGGTTTTGCTTTGCTAAAAGAATTTAAAAATAAATTTAAAAAAAATCAATTTGAAAACAAAAAAAAAATGTTCATTTAAAAACACCTTTAATGTTTCACAATTATGACAATTATTATCATGCAATCATTTTATATTCAGGCCTTAAAGATTGTAAAGATGGTGGAGTAAACTAAATAATAAGCGGTACGTGAAAAGAAATATGCAATTTTCTTGTGTATCTAAGTAAAGACGATCAACACTGAAAAGTAGTCATTAGCTCAAAGCCAAAATTAGAAATGGTAAACGATATCAAATGATAGTAAACAGTAAAAGAGTAAAAGAATGAACGTGCAAACACATACCAATACAAGAAAACAAAATATGAAAAGAAAATCGATAAATCTACAGTTTAGGAACTATTAATGCATTAATAACCTCAGAGTGATGCGTAGAGAGAGTATGCGACAACTCTTTCTCACGCCAGCATGAAAGTGGTTTTCATCAACCCAAGTAGCATTTTATCTTGGCTCAATATTGGCGTGAGATTGTTCACGTTGGCAATGTCTTGGCCAATATTGGCACGATTTTTGCAATGTTAAGCCAATATTGGCTTCCCATTGCATTAACAATATTGTACTTAGATTGGCAGATAATCTTGTGCCAATATTGGCATCTCATTGCATTAGCAATATTGTACTTAGATTGACATACAATCTTGTCCCAATATTGGCTTAACAATGCGCAACCATTATTGTATTTAGACTGTGAGACAATATTGGCAAAAAATTGGTCAAACTCTGGAAAGCCAATATTGGGCGGAAGATGGCTCTTTGATGTTCAACCGATTTTGAAACAAATCTGAAAAATGATTCATTTTCCTAAGTGAGCAATTAAACACTGAGCCTGATTACCTGAAGCTCCACAAACTGTTTTAGAATGCTAAAACGAATTTTGAACGTAGAGAGAGTCCTCAAAAAATGGAGCTATTTGAGTTCACTTTAAACGCATTTGTATTTTTTTAAAAACCGGCGAAAAAGAAACTTCAACTTTGTCTGCACATTTTGTGTTTTGTTGCTCTTCCTCGCCGCTGCACATGGTAAATGCTTTTGTCCGAATATCGGAGATACTTTCCTTAAAATTTTATTGTTGCCTTCATTTCTTAAATGATATTTTATCATTCTCATCAGTGAATTTTTTTAACTATGTCTAATCCACTCTAAAATTTCAAAAAGCGAAAGAGAAAAGCGTTATTGGAGCAACTCAATGAGAAAGCTTTCCTTTGCAGTGATGAACTTTGTCTTCCAAAATAAAAGTAATGAAATAAGGCAAAAATTTTTTGAAGAAATATTAAATGCTGAATAAAATTCTGGGTAGATATCTAACATTGAAGAAATTGCTGAAACGATGTGAAACTGAAAATTTTGGATCGACATTGTGTTTTCAAAACTCGAAATCATAATCGAACAGTGACATTCTAAATTGCGTCGAACATTGAGAATTCTGAACTAACATTTGAAACTGGAGTAAATTCTGGATCGATATTTGACTTTGAAAACACTGGATCAATATATGATGAAGATTCCAGGAGTTTTATTTTCATGATTCTACATTGTGGTTGTGGCAGGAACTCTAAAAAAAAATCTGGGAAAAAGTGAGAATGTATCATGAGAAAAACTTTCCGTGAAAATTCAAATTTCTACTGGAAAACTGCATTCCTTTTCACAATGCTCTATAACACCTAATTTTATTGACAATAATCAAGTAAACTTTTAGAAATCTGAAAGAAGGTTTTACGGACTAGTTTTATGCTACCAAGTTCATTTCTCTACACGGACTTGCGTTTTGATGATCATAAGACTTTTGACTCATTACGGAATGAGAATTAAGTTCCATGGTCTATTTTCAGCTCAGCATGTACGATTAAATGGCAGTAAAGGTAGTGTTTAAACTATTTAGCGTCAACCATTGTTACGGAAATAATTGAAGTTCTATCTGATAAAGTACAAGAAATGTATTCAAATTCGAATAAAACCAAG
This sequence comes from Uloborus diversus, assembly GCF_026930045.1. Lineage (NCBI taxonomy): Eukaryota > Metazoa > Arthropoda > Arachnida > Araneae > Uloboridae > Uloborus > Uloborus diversus. The sequence goes on along the minus strand of NC_072738.1, from coordinate 147,474,764 downwards.
ATGCTTTGATTAACTATGATTTTACACCAGTGTTGAATTTTTTGTGCCAAACCCTTATTTTTGACGTGACATGTGAAGAATCTCTTGAATGTATGTTCAACACCATGACGTTTTTCATATTTCAAGTTAGAACTTTTTTCTAGAAATTTCGTAGGTTTTTTAATTGTTTCTACATGCATAAGTATTGAGCAAAAAAAAAAATGGCTCTGTTTATCTAGAAAATCTGAACTTTTATTGATAAATGTTGTGCAAATTCTAGGTCCAGCACCATGGAATTGTCCATTTGCTTTACAAATAATTCTATTTATACCGTTGCCTGTATCAAACAGGGTTGGCAAGTTTCTGCCAAGGCGGTTAAAACCACCGGTAGAAACCGGTTAAAACCGGCATGGCAAAAACCACTTTCTGCCACATTTGCGGCAGAAACTGGCAAAAACTCGCAAAATGAAAATTAAATTCTTGATATACAACAGAAAATGCATGGATAAAATAATTAATTGTTAACCGAAGCACTGTAATTTTATTACAAAATTATCCCAATTCAAAATCAAATGTTACATTGTTGGGACCCTGAAATTGTCTCTTTGAAAAGATGGTTTCAAAAATCTAAACAGGTTCTCAATTTAATATGCACAAATGAGAAATTTTAGAATATTCTTGAAACAGAAGAGCTAGCAGACAATGCATCAAGGAGCAAGCAATGTTTGTGAAACTTTCATATATTGCATAACTGGAAACTGGGGTTGTGGTAAAAATTTGACTAGAAAAATACGTTTTGAGTAATGGGGCTAATTTGTTTTGCAAAGCTGTGACATTAGGTACAAAATTCTAGGCAAGTAAAATTCTGGCACTTTCTTCTTGAAGAACATGACATGATAATTTCAATCACAAACAATTTAGAGGAAGCATATAAGTAAGCAAATTTAAATCAGTAATGCCCGTTTAATTCTGTATGTCCCTCCTCTTTCCTAAGCACCCCCAGATGATTTTTTATCCTTTGATAAATTAATCCAAATACTAAGAGCCTCTGCAATTGAAAAGTTCCCTTTCTGAACTAAATCAAGGGCACTAGCAATGGATTTTATTTTTTTAAATGATGAAATCATGTTTAATTTTTTAGTTGACTTAAACAAATATCATTTACTAATTACTTGAGTTATTAAAGACACTTAAGTTTTTGCCAGTTCCTGCCGGTTTTTACCGATTATAACCAGTTTCTGCCACTGGCATGGCAAAAACTAGTTTCTGCCGGCAGAAAGCCAACCCTGGTATCAAACTGTTCTAGTGAATGTTCCTTTTCAACCTTAAAACAAATTATAAATTGTTCCACATCATCTCTTTTGCACAAAAAAATTAAGTGTTCATACTCTTTCGTCTATTAAAAGTGATATCAAATAGATTAAAATTTAATAATGTTGAAGAATTTGGAAATTTAAAGGTGAGTGGAAAAACATGTAAAGTAAGCCGTAAGTTCTTTTGCACTATGTTTGGAATATTTATTTGTTTATAAATAAAAATAAATGTTTTTATTTTTTATAAAAACTAAGACAACACAGAGCTAAAAAGTGATGTCAAAAGTTAAGCCAAAATGCAAAGGGTTTAATAATCATTTTCAACTTTTTAAATTTTCCATTCATTATGGTAAGTGGAAGTATTTTTTTATGTGTTTTAGTTTTCAAACATATGTACTAGACAGCTAACTGCTTGTCCATTATTTCATTGCAATAAGTGCAACCTACATTTGCATCAATAATAAATGATTTTCAGATTATTCTTTGTTCATTGTCACCTACATTACATCCATTTTAAAAAAGAAAAACTTAACAACTTTATTTGCAGTACACTCAAACCTGTTTCTGTGGGATCCTTTTTCTTTGTGGTACATGAAAATTTCAATCAAATTGTGACTCAATTGACTAACTTGTCTATAAAACAAGTGCTCGGTAGTATTTTTAAGTGATGAATCGTTCTCTGATGTATATTTTAAAAGCGGATTTAAATGGTTGGCGAGATTCAAAGTAGTTGCAAAAGCAGAGCTGTCTTCAGGCTCCCATCTAACTGGTTAAGCCACAAAAAGTGGTAGGTACGGGGAACTCTGAAGTGAAAAGTGTCTTGAATTTGTTTAAAGAAAAATTTCCTACAGTTGTTTCGTAAGTTTTGGGTTATTTTCAAGTGAGACTGTGTTACGAAAGCATTTTTTGTAGCTAATAATGAAGTTTTGAGTGAATTTTTTTATGCGGTCCCTATCTACCACACAAAACTAGGTTTGAGTGTAGTTTGTTTCCACATTTATTATAATGAATGCCAATTTTGTGAAATAGATCTTATTATTTTTCTTTGACAATAATTGTTAGTTCATTATTGAATACTTTTTGTTTATGTGAAAATATTAGACATATGCTGGAGTCTGCTGCATCTACTTACTTTATTTACATAAACATGGTCAAACATTTTACTGAAGGAGTTAATTCTTGCAAAATTAAGTTGCTATTTCTGAACTATCCGGGTCAAAGAAAAAGGTACTTAAAAATGATGTTCATATTTAATTTTTTTTAAATAGGAATAAAAATTCCTACCATTAATTGTTCAATATTATAAAATAACTTTACTAATCAGTTATTTCAAATTTAAAAGTTTATTATTAATTTGAATGACAATGAAAACGATCAAGCAATGATTTTGAGCAACTTTTGCACTGTACTTCAATTACATTTACTTTCTGTGCAACCGTAGAATTGCAATGAAACCAAATGTGTACAAATTTTCTATTTGTTCGTCGAGGGAGAATTAACTCTAATCTGAATTCTGCTCAGGAACTTTTGTAACTAATATTTAGCAATGTTAGTAAGTTTTGAGCAGAATTCGGAAATATCCGATATTTTCAATTAGCACAAATTAAAGTCTTTAAAATAGTAAATGCTTCCTCAAATCACTCTTTATTTTCTTATGTTATTATTACAATATGTAGAATTAAAATTAAGTTTTCTTTTTATTATATTTCATTTTACATTTTCATCAATTTTTATGGAGTTAGCATTGACTGTTTCATTTTTCTTCTGTTAGCTACTTTTACAGTTATATGATTCAAAAATAAAATATACATTAATTGGTGCACAGTCATAAGAAATTCTCTTTTTCTCTGACCAACATTTAATAACTAGGCACTTTTAGTATGAATTAAATTGATGATGTGAGATTTTGGGCTGTTCTGCTGTGGTCTGAGTGTTGTTACCACAAACGTTTCAACTGCATCTGCGGCAGTCATCTTCAGTGTTTACGTGGTCGAAGCTTCCAGGAAAGCGACTTTTAATTCCTTCTTCCTTTTCGTTGAAATTGTTGGAATCCTAGCTACACTGCTGGCCACACGAAATGCAACACCAAGAAGGATAGTAGTCAGAGTGAAATGAAATTTTATACACGTGATGGCAACCTTACTATCAGAAAGTGATTACAAAATGAGAACAAATTGATCATTTATTACTGGAAAAATCCCAAATGAATGGAGGTTTAAGTCTCCTGTCGAGCTACCTGTTGCGTGAATGTACGAGGTAATACTGTCAAACATTGAAGCATATCAGTCTTGTAGGATATCCTACTACACAGGTACTAGAAATGTGCACCTAATTCCATCAAGCTCATAGCCTACGCAATTTACCATCTCAAGTGATCCCAGATATGCTCAATTTGTGACAAAGCAGGGTGACGCACTGGACATAGAAAGTGGAAAAGGAAGTCCCCTCACACCCTTGCTGTGTGTGATCAAGCAGTGTCTTCCTGGGAGCCCCGCCATGAGTGCCAACACATGTGACTGAATAATGATATTAACGCAGTTTGGTGTCATGGGGACCGCAGGGTGACCTGTCGTAGTGCTGTGGATCAATATTAGAAGTGACTATGTTTTGTACATGATTGCAACCCATAAAGGCATCCCAGCTGTGGGTGGGGTATGCCGCTGAAAAGCCAAAGCATTATTTGGTAGTTCACAACGTGTTCTCCATAACCTTAAAAAAATGTTATTTTTGCGAAATTCGATCTGGATTCATCGCTATGAGAGCAATCGGGAACCATTCGGTTGCTAGCAAATCGATTTGAACTCAAACCTACTCCAAGTGTATGCGACCCTAATAAAGCCTGCTTTTTAGGAGCACACCACATCGACAGCTGTAGGGATGCTATGGGGTGCTATATTGTGTGTGGGACAGGATCACCTCTAACATTGACTCGCTGCACTATCACAACCTAATGGTATATTTTTGTCATGTGTTGAGACTCGTGTTCAATAAGGCAATGCACCGTCACACACAGCAGGGAGGGGGGGGTTCCTCTCCCACATTATCACCTTTTCTGACCTGCGTGATGTCATGATTTGTCACAAATTGAGCATATCTGGAATGACTTGGCGGTAAATTGAACAATCTATGAGTTTGATTGAATTAGTAGTGCTTTACATTAACTGATAGGAATTGACGTATTACATCATATGAGACTAGTATACCTCAATGTTCGACTGTATAGTGTTGTACCTTCAAGCTAGAGTTGATTCAACAGGGTACTTAAACCTCCATTCATTTGGGATTTTTCAGTAATAAATGTTCATTTTATTTTTATTTTGTAATCAATGTTGCCATCAAGTGTAAAATTTTGTATCATTCTGACTGCACCTTCTTGATGTCGCATTTTGTGTAGACAGCAGTGTATATAACAATAACAATAATGGAAGCCACTATTTAACCAATATTGGCTTAAAATCGGCATGCAATAATGGCTCAAGAGTGTGATTGCAATATTGGCCAATATTGTCAAAATGTATCCCCTCCGTGCTTCAGCCAATATTGTGAGCCACTATTTAGCCAACTAACGCCAATATTGGCCTTAGATCGGCATGCAATAATGGCTCAAGATTGCAATAGCAATATTGGCCGATATTGTCAAAATGTATCCCCTCCGTGCTTCAGCCAATATTGTGAGCCACTATTTAGCCAACGTAACGCCAATATTGGCATTAGATCGGCATGCAATGATGGCTCAAGATTGCAATAGCAATATTGGCCGATATTGTTAAAATGTATCCCCTACGAGCTTCAGCCAATATTGGGTGTAAATCGTACGCCAACATTCAGCCAACCAAGTACAATATTGCGCCAAGATTCAATGCTACTTGGGAAGTGACAAGCGTCCACCGCGGAGCAGGGTAGCATGTGTTTCTTTGAGGGAGAGCAGTTGATTTAAAACAAAATGGTCTCCTATTGTTCTGCATTTGGAAGTAAGGAAAAATCGGTCCCCCCAAGGGAGAACCAATAACATTCCATTAGTAAGTGGTAAATTTATTTTCCCATTTACCGTTCCTGGATTATACCTGTAGCAGACCGTGTTTATACGTTGAAGGCAATTCATTAATTACATAAGGATAATTTTGGCAATTTTTGACCTCCCCCTATTCTTACATAAGATTTTATTTTCGATTTTCAAAACAAAAAATGTTGCAAGAAAAGGAACAGTTGCACTAAAACTTCCTGTTTGACGTTCTTCAAAGATTTTTATTTTTCAAATATATTATATGATGCGATATTAATACCATACATATTTGCAATTCTATTATTATATTTTGCACTATTCATTCTTTATAAAACAAGTAAAAACAGCTAATCCTAATACGTTTTTTCCTTCCAAACGCAAATGAAATATGATCCCTGCAAACCACTTGACCGCCTGATTTCTAATGTAAAATATCGACTTGGAAAATATTGAGCATGAACAGGTTTGCTCTCCCCCCCCCTCGAAGTAAGGGTATGTAGAGATTTTTCTAATCCTCCCTACCCCTTGGGACCCTTATATAATTAATGAATGGCTCCTTGTAAGTAATCTTTACAAGATTTCAAAAAGCGGAAAGATTAAAATTTGCAACCTATCGCATGCAAGCACTCGCCGATAAATTTAGGGCACCAAGGAGCAAGATGCTCCCCACGTGACCCGTGATCGTAGCAGTTTCCTCCCGATTTCAAAGTGGAATGCAGTCTGTACTCATCTTCACTCTGAGTTAATAACCAAATCCTATCAAACCAAGCATAAAATTTGAAGGAAAGAAAAGGCAAGAATATCAGTAAAAACAATTAGAAAAGTAATGATGGTAGACGATAGTAGCAGACAAGTAGTTTTTGTTTCTATCCAATATACGACCCCATACTTTCCGTTCCCAATAGGGACTTTAGAATAACCAAGATCCATAAGAGTTCCTTTTCAACAATCTCAATCAGTGACAATTGCAATTGAGCTAGAGACTATTATAAAAAAATTAGAGTAGCAGTTTTCGTGTTGGAAAGTAAAAACAACGAAAAGTAAAACTTTTACTATATTTTTTTATTTATTTTTAATAAAATATATGTCAGTTAAAAATAGCATTATATTACAAATATATACAGTGATTTTTTTCAGAAGATATGTTCAAACAAAATATATATGAACGACTAAAAAGCAATAAACACAAAAGGTCATGTACAATATTTCACCTTTTTAAAAAAGATACTTTTGTGTGTTTCAATTTCTGGATTACTTTGGAATAATCAATAAATGTCTACATATAGATAATACATAATTTTTCTGCACTAATATGTGAAAATGCAATACAAGACTATTTACATGACTAGTAACAAAATTTAAAAAAAAAAAAAGAAGGTTTTATAAAATAACATATAAGTTTAACAATGTATATGATGTGCACACTAAATACACACAAAATTTTGTACTTATAATTTCAAATATTCTTCCCATATTATTTACAAAGAATCATAAGCTGAAAGCATAAATATAAAAATATTTTTCATGTTTTAAGCAGTAAAACATCAAAATCAAGGTCTGACATTGTTCTAAATTCTAATAAAGAGTAAAATGTCGATAAAAAAATAAAAATTTTGAAGTGGCAAATTAAAACGGTGCAACAGATGTTTCTTTAAGACACTTATTTCAACAATTACAAAAAAGAACAAAGAAAAAACTAATTAATGTTATAACAATTACTATATATATATATACCTTCCGAAAGAAAAATATACACTCATGTCTTAAAACCACAGTAGTTTACATTAGTTGCTGCTCAGAAAATAGTTCAAAACAAATCTAAAAAATGGATGAAAAAATTATTTATTTTGCTATTTAAATGCTTTTAAGATATTGACTGTAAAAAATATTTCATAGAAATGCTTTCTGAACAAATATCTTATGCAAGGGCGCCCTATGGGGGCAAGGGGGGACTCAAGCCCCCCCCCCTTAAAATTAGAACTTCCTTGCTTTTAGTACTTTTTTCTTTGCAAAAATGAAAAAACATTTCTTCTCTGAATAAGTCATTTAAAATGTCAAATTTTAATAACTCTAATCTGTATTGAAATCGGTTTCTATGGGGAAAAGATCCTGCTAAGCCCTGGGGAAAATATCTGAGCCCCCCCCCCTTAAAATTTTGCATATGCTCACCCTCAATCTTATGTTTTAAAAGTACTGCCTTTATTATCACAGGTAGATCATTTTAAAAATGAACCAGTAAAAGATGTTACTTTAAGTCAATGTTTCCCCTAAAGATAGCAGTAATGTTAAAATAACAAAATGAATCCTGAACCTAATGTTGAAAAATCATTAAAACCATTGAAACTTTCACTGAAAGTAAATAAAATACAAAATTGTTTTGTTATATGTAAAACTTTTTTTTTCTCATAAGTTTTGTGCCACATTCCGTATTTTTAAATAACATAGATGTTTGTGAGAATAATGCATATATTAGATCTGCATATTATGGACATGAGCAAAAGTTCATAATTTTTTGTTGTTGTGAGTTAGTAGCATTGTATTCACATGGCATATTCATTATGAAAGTCAGCAAGAATTTAATTAATTTCAGGAATGCTGATTTTGTAGCACTTGAGCAAAGTTCAAAGAAAGTTTTTTCCTTTGAGCTTGGAAAATGATGATGTTGGTCTTCAGTGGGCAGAGTTCAAGGAAAAATTAAAAAAAAGAAAAAAGTTAGGGACTAGGTTTCTTTCAAGAAAAAAAAAGGAGTTTCTGCAAAAATGTGGCCCATATGGTTCTCTAGGAAGGTAAAAGATGCTCTTAGTCTTAAGCAGGGCACTTTTTGTCGGTTTAAAGTGATTAATAGTTATGGTGATAGAATCTTATTTAGTAAGGCTAGGCATGATTTTAAGTAGTTAGTAAAGGTTAAAAAACAAAAATTAAAATGTTGCTTGCATGCATGCAAACATAATGCAAATATATTTACAGGATTTCATTTCCTTTTCTTTCTTTTCTTTTAAATGATGCCTCCTTGTAATAAGAAAAAAACATTGTAAAGTATCATTTAAAAATGATTTAAAAAAAGAAAATGCAATAGTGCAATTCAGTCTCCAAATCTGCTGAATGCAGAATTTTTTTGGGAGGTCACAATGACCGCCCCTCGGGGCCAGTTTTTGGACAATGCCCAGATGCCTGAGAAAGAAAGTGAATTTGCATAGTTGTTTGCAGACAAAATTATTGGTAATATTAAAGCGTTTGAAAGTGAAGTAAACAACGATAAATAGGTAGTTGCAAACTATCGACAATTTCTTTGCAAACTTATAAAATCAAACATCACTAACACGAAGGCACCAATATTTGTAAACAATATTCTAAGTCTTATCTGGCAATGTATTCAGGAAAGAAACTGATTCAATTCATATTAAAATAATATTGCATGAAGCAATTTCATACTCTATTGTATATTTCTCTCCCACCCAGTATAAGGTTGAACAATTAAACAAAAAGATATTTTGATACATAAGCATAAATGTAGATAGTGATGCTGTTACAGTGAAAAGGAAAAGATAAGCATATTTACAGTGGAAATGTAAATTTCTTGAAATAGGAATAAAGAAATAATATAAATTAATTGAAAAATGCATTTTGTAAGGCTTAGTAGCAATTCAAACACACATACACTCTGCATTAAAAATACATCATCATTTGCATTTAATGCAATTGGAAGTTAATTAGTTTATGGTTTTGGTTCAATTGAATTCTCTGTTTGTTAAATATATGTATTGATAATTTACAAAAATGTTTCAAAAAGTGCACTAATTTGCACACAATTCAAAAGCATAAATGATAAAATAAAAATCCAAGCTGAAAAATAAATCAGCATAAAACATATATTTAAAATAATAATAATAATAATTAAAAGGAAGAGCAGGTCCACAGTAAGTAGAGTTATTGAATGACAACTAGTCAGAGGTGTTTGAAACACCTGCACAAATTGTGGGTGAAGAGGGGGGAGGGGGACTCATTCTTAATTGTTTTTGCAACAATTTTAAAATATGCTGCACAATTGTTACAAGACTTGATGCAAAGATATTTTGATGAACTGAGTATAACTCTTTTTACAGCAAAAATTAATCCATGCTTCAATAAATATTTTGCATATTAGTTACATTTGATGTCTAACAATAGTTGATTAAAAATTGAATACAATAAAATTTACCTATTATTTTGACTTTTTTTTAATGAAATACAACTACATAGCAAATAAACTTGGAACTAAGTCCCGAAATTATTTTCAGTAGAGGAACAATACATTATTATAGAATCGTAAAAAAATAATCAAATTGATTTGATTTATTGAAAAGAAAATAAAACATCTACAAATCTTTAAAATTCATTCCTTTTTAATAAACTTAACATGCAATTTGAGTCACCGGTACAAGGATTTACACTGCTAAATTTAGGATATTTTTTTTTTGGAAGAGGGGGGAAGATTCATGACTGAAAAAAGTTGTTCATTATATACATGTCTATAGATAGATATGTAATCACAGTATTTAATTCTTATTGAAACATAATATGACAAAAACGCTTAAAACTCACCTGTTGGTACGTGAAAAGGGTAAAGAATGAATTACATTTCGAAAAGTAGGGTTTTGAGTAGCAGAAAAAGTATTTTGAGGGACTGGTCCTCCAGCGCCAACAAGAGGGACTTGATTTTCATTTAATGATTGTGAATTGTGACCAATTATAGGGTTTAAGGTACCTCTCACAAGAGGTGGATGAGGGGGATATAAAGATGGTGTACAAGACTGATGAGATACAATGTGAGCAGAATTGCCAATATTAGAATTAGTCTGACACTGAGTTGTAGATGTTGGTAGAGCATGATTCATTGTAGGAAACTTTACAGGAGATATCGAGACTTGGCTTCCCGAGCAGCTCATATCAGGCAAAATATTACTCAAGTTAAAGTTAGGAACAGGATGAGCTGTTGAAGAAAATGTATGACTGATAATTGGAGCTGTCAAACATGAACAAGACAAAGGCTGAGTTGGTGGTCGAGACAAAGGACTAACAGCAAAATTGGGGGGTTGAAAGTTTAAACTCAAAAAATTGTCTCCTTGTTGATGAAGAAGTGGATTAAAGGGGGGATTACTAGGCATTACAGATGTTGCTGAACTTTCTGACATTTTAGTCTGAGGACATGACAACTGATTTTGGGAAGCAATTACAGCATGAGAATTATTTTTAAAATAACCATTTGAAACACATGGCAAATTGACTTTGTTACAGGAGGGGTCCTGTGTACTGCTAAAATTTGCCATGCTATTAGGAATTAAATTTATATTGCTTTCATTAGGATTAACACTTTTTCCCTTTTTTGACTTGGAGCGATTAGATGTTATATTTTTACGATTGTTGAAGATGATTCCAGAATTTGAGTCATTGGTATTCTGCCGGATTCCATCAGGTGCAAAGGCATCTTGGGATGGCCTCAGGTTTGGAAGCTTAGAAGTTATGTCATTTCCGTCATGAACATTAGCTGTCGGATAAAAGAAATTTCCAACAAAGTTAGAATTGCTTTGCGAGAAGGTTGGCTGTAAGGCAGGCCTTTTAGTTGGGTAACTGCCTTTTTCAGCATGGAATGATGGCACTGAAGTACCAGTAATGGGTAAACTTATATCAGTAGTCAGTTCCGGATTCCCGGAAAGTGTTCGATGCGAAAAATGGCAACAGTTGGGCTTCTGGGTTGGCTGTGAATAATTATTGTTAAATGAAGTAGGTTGGAAGCAAGTGGTAGATTCAACTGGTCTAGAACTTTCAATAGTAGGTTTTACGTGAGGCAAAAAATTACAACTATTATAAAGCGTTCCATGGTTTTCAAATGGTAAGGGAATATTTGAATGAGGTTTAGGCACTGCAGAATTTTCATGTCTGTTATTTAATATTTGAGATTCTACACTTAAATTGACATGATTAAGGAAATTATCATTAGAATGAGACAATGGAATTTCATGTGTTCTTGCTACAGTGTTGAAAATAGTTGTAGAGGGTACTGTGTCACATAAGGAGTACGATGATGAGAAATTTTGAAAAGTAGTGACAGGCGGTAAAGGCACTAAAGGCACATTTTGAATATTCAGCTCACAGTTTGAAACCGGCATGAATATGTTAGTGTCGGTCATGTTGTGTATGCTTGCAATGCGATCACTTTTTTTATCAGTTACGCGCTGTTGATACCTATTGGAAAATTTGTTTTTACTTTTTTCTGAATTTGCACATGAAGTTTGTAAGAGACTTTCAGCTGAATAAGAAAGTGAAGTTCGCTGATTACGTCCACAAGTCGATGCAGTAGATGTAAAATGAGTTTCAGATGAAGTCGGAGTGTAGATTAAAGTGGTTTGGGGATAATCAGAATGACACGCTGCTGATGAAACTGAATCAGAATATGACGTTTGATCAGATATGAGTGAAAGTGCAGAGTATTTTGATTGAATGGTGTTTGTTGATGTGCTAACATTCTGTACAGTTGTGGAACCACCTGCTCCAGACCTACTTTCAACAACAGAACTTGTATTTTCTTTTAAAAGTGAACACAGAGAGTGGCTAAGTGAGTCAGATTTCGAAGATGCTGATTGTGAACTAAAAGTATTTGTATTACTTGGGGCACTAGATACTGGAACAGGAAATGATAAAGTTGTTAGGCTAGATGAATTACTGGAAAGGTAATTACTATGAGGCAGCACTGGTGGTGAACTAGAAGTAAAATTTTGAATGCTTGATGAAACAGAAGGAAAATTTTGAACATTGGTTGAACTTGAAGAAATGGTAGGATAAAAAGTTATGTTGTGAGAAACGGTAGGCGCAAATGTCTCTCTTGACATATAATTTAAATTATTTTGAGAAATTGTAGAGTTAATTGTATGATTAGCATGACTTAAGCTTGGAGCATGAATTTCTGAATTTTGTCCCTCAAATAATAATGATGAATTACTGGACAATTTCGGAGCTGTATTTGTGAATTGTGGCTCTGAATCAGACAATTTTAGAACACATTCTGAATGCTTCGACAAGTTAGAAGTTACTTCACAATTTAAAGAATTTTGATTTTCCTGCAAAACTGGCTGTACTGACTTTTTCAACTCGGGTTTGTTTTGAGCATCAGATGCTGAAACTGTTTCAGTAGTTTTCATTGAATCACTTTGAGTGGAACACAAAGATACACTGTGAGCATAAGATACATTTGTTACTTGAACAACGGAAGCAGCTGAAATATCAGGGATTATTGGAAAATACATACGTGGCAAATTCATGTAATCTTCATTAGCAGTACTAGTGTAGTTAAAAGACATGAAATTTTTGTCGGCTTGAAAAAGATTCTGGGAATCATTGCATGATAAAAGTCCAGCACCCCTAGGCTCTAAATTATTATTATTATGAGAAACATCTTTTAAGATGTCTCCCAACATCGGCGTTAATGAGAAAATATTATCTACCATTTGTGTTTTACAACTGCTTTCTGACATATGAATTTGATTCCCGAACTGTTCTGTAGAATCAGCATTGGCTTGAGTATTGTCTTGAACTTGCATCTCTGATGAAAGTTGCTTTGAAGTTGGGGAAACGTTTAACTGCATATCAACAGACGCTTGTTTCTCCTCCCTTTTTTCTGTTTGATGAATTTGCTGGAAGATGTGAACATCACTTTGCTTTTCAGGAGTAACCAACATTTCTTTTACTTTTTTATAAGGTGGTTCTATGTCACCCACAGACTTTGCTTTCCGAGAACGAGAAATTTTAACAGGTTTGTGACTAGGATCTTGCAAATTTCCAACATCTGTAGATGCATTACCATCCATACCATGCATTTGAATTTCATCTAAAGTATTGGCTTTCTTTTCTTTTTGTTCTATAGGAACAGCGGCTTGAACAACTACATTTTCTTCAGGATATTGCAATTTGTAAGTGTCTTCTTCATTTTTTTCAGAGGTAGAAACATTTGGATTGGTAGTATCATCTGAAAAACAATTACTTTTTTTTGGCAAATGAGAATTTTCCAATATGTCGTTACCGAAGATGGATTCAGTTGCCCTGGCTAAAATATCAGAGGTAAAGACAAAAGGACTTTGTTCTTGATGATAACAATTGGATGTATTAGATTTTGCAAATGAAGTATCACTTCCAATAGCTGAGGACTTATTTACAGAGCTAGAAACATCAGTAATGCCATCTGAACTGGCATTCATTTTCACTGTATTTAAATTGGTTTTGAGAGCTTTTGCATTTGGTATTTTTTTCTTCTTATTTACAATCTGTTTTGTACAACTACTATTTAAGGTGCATGACTTGTTGTTTTTCAATACATTTTTATTATCCATATTTAAAATGTTTCCCTTACCACTAGAACTCCTTGAAAGCTCAGTATAAGACTCATTTGCTCTTTTCTGCGGAGAATTTAAGGCCGTTTCAACAGTATATGAGTTGGATATTGTAATTTCCTTGTTCAAACTTTGAAAGTTGTATAAATCTGAACAAGAATCTGGTAGTAAACACGTGTTCATGGGATTAGTTTCATTAATGTTGTTAGCATTACTAGAAATATTTTCATGAGATGTAGAGCACATGTAAACAGATGAATGATGGGAAGAAATTTGATTATTGGCGAAAAATGTCGGTAAAATATTTTGATGATCTTTCTCATCTACAATATATGATATACTTTCACCAAAAACATTCACTTCTACTGCAACATTTCTGTTTTGTTGATTTTCAGAATTAGTAGATTGAGTATTTGGAATCGATAATCCTTCTTTTACAGATGCAGAATTTCCTTTGGAATATGGTGTTAAAGAAAGTTCAGTCTGATTTACAAAATTATTTTCTGGATTCAATCTGTTCTTTGATCCTCCATCAATGTTAGATGAAAATTCTGTCGAAATATTTGTACTTAATACATTACTTTTAGGAATATCTAGAGCTGGTGTAGGGATATTATTAATGTTGGAAGATAATGATTTGTCATTTGCATTTATATCTGCACTGGCTGGTTTACAGTTGCAAGTTTTTTGGATATTCAAATTATTATTTCTATTTTGAACATTGGAAAAAGTTGAAGAAGTATCTACATTTTCATTTAATTTAGGAAGTTCAGTTGATTTATTAGGCGTTGAAACTATAAGTGATACATTCTCAGGAGAATTACCATGTGATACAGTCATACTATTATCAATAGCAGCAGAAGGTACTACAACAGGCAGTTCATTACTTGTATGACCAGCCATTTCACCACTTGACTGATTTGGTGACTTTTCATTTTGAGTGACATGAATGGGCTTATCAGGAGAATCACTTCCCATTAGAACTGTCAGAGAAAATTTAGAAGGCATCGACGAGGAAGATGGCGGATTGGCAGTATTAGAAGTGTTGTGATCATTTGTTGCAACTTTAGATACACAAGGAGAATCAATTTGCAAACAAAAGTTATTGGAATTCTGAATTGCTTGACTTTTAGTAGTCTGCAGGGAAACTACCGATGCATCATCCGAAGATTTTTTGTACAAAGGTAGAATTAAGTTTGGACGTACTTTTTGTGTCTGACTTGCTAAAGATATAATTTTGTTAGCAGAAAGTACTTGTAAAGAAGGAAGAGAATTTAAACTAATATTTCTTTTCTCTTTGCATGGGCTACGTTTATTACTTTCACATTGAGTAATCTGCTCCTTTTTAGAAGCTTGCTTATCTGAGGAGTTTAGAGATGCATCTAATGACGGAGAAACCAAATCCTTGTCATTCCTCGATTCTAAGGCATTTGTTTGTAAAATTGAACTATTATTCTTACTTACTGAGAGATTCAATTCTTCTTTAGCTTTAATCAGTGCATTTGATTTGGATGATGTGGAAGATCTTTCTGAATTTGGAGAGTTAACACCTTCAGATAGAGTAGTTTTTGGTTGAGCTGAAGGCACTGAGAGCTGATCACTTGCTGCTTGTATTGTAGGATTGATTAATGATATACTTTGAGCCACATTACCATTGCTACAAACATTAGCTGTTTCAGATGATTGCGGTGGTAAAATGATTTGTGCATTTGCAGTAATGGTTGATGAGATAGGAACAATTGAACTTGGGTTAAGTGTTACTAAAGTGCTACTCAAAGCTGGTGTTTCTGTGTGTGAAACAGGATTGTTCACTGGTGCAGGACAAATTAATGCAGAAGCAACACCAACATTCCTTGCCATAGACGAGACATTAAGGACTTGTTGGGGTACAAATATTGGCAGAGTGCTGGGGCATATGATGGAAATTGTGTTAGATGACTTTTCAGGGTGTGAGAAGGGCTGAAGAGTGCTTCCACCAGCAGGAATAATAATAGTTGGCATATTCTTCGGACACACATTAGCAAATGTTGAACTATGACTAGTGGACATAACAGGAAATTGTGACAAAACCGTTGTCACGCCACCAGCATGCAGTGTTGAAGAATTACGTACAGGATCATTCCAGTTGATGATAGAAATGATATTCTCCTGTGAAATTCTGTTCCCGTGATGCAAGTTTTGCTTTGGCATTGTATTTGCAACAGTTACATTGGATTGAGTACTATGCACAGTAGCAGGCACAATGGGTAAAACTGCTGAACTGGTAACAATAGTTTTACTACTTTTTACAGTACTTGAGGACACTTTAGACAGGCCAGCATTTTTAGAGTTTTTACTATTAACACTATTAGATGACCGTGGGGTGCTTTTTGAAGTAATATTGTTTTCACCTTCACTTACATCTGATATGTTTAGAATCAGGTCAGAGTTTACCTGTACCGCACAATCTGCAGTGGTGCAACCATTAAATTTATTATTTTTAAGAGTCAAAATACCATTCCTATGTGCAAACTCATCACTATATTTTAAAGTTTTCTTAGGTAAAGAACTCAAACTAATATTTGCTTGATGCAATAATTTTTCATAAGCAGTATTTTGTTCTTTTACCATTTCCAAATCCTTCTTCAATTTCTTGATTTCTTCAACTGCAAAATAATGAAAAAATTCCTTAGACATCTTTAAAAGGTTTAGTGTTGAATTCAAATATACATGTGCAAATGCTACGATGAAACATCAAAAGTGGAGAATGTCAAGTCAACTTTCAACAGAAATATTTTGTTTTCTGCCTATGCCTTCAATACGTGAATACAGATACTCACCAGCTAATGTTGACATTCTCCACACCTCAGACTTTCACAGTAACACATACATGCATTTATTAACAAGAGGTATTGATAAAACTTTGAAAATTAGCATTCACTATGAATAGCATTCATGAAACCTTTGTTGTGTTCACACAATAAAAGTTTCATGGTACACACACATTGTATTCATAAAGCAGTACCATTTTATTTTGTTTGATTGCTTATGAGATAAATTCAAATGAACATGTTTCGACACCCTCACTTTAGCCCATAAAAGGGGTAAAGGGGGGGAATAGTTTGATGATTAGTGGATATCGTAACAAATTTTGCAAATAGATGTTATTTTTATGTTTAATGTACTAAATTTGTTGCAAAACAGCTAAAATTGGCATTTATTTTATTAATTTTAATTCAAAGTTACCTCACTTTTTAAAGCTTTACTTGAAAATTGTTTTTTTTTCTTTTTAAATTTTTACTTGTTTATTTTAAATTATTACTTGTTTTAAATTATTACTTGTTATTATTGTTGTAATGGGGCACCCAGACGGGGGCTCCATTACAACAACGGCTGCCTTGAGAGAGCTCGAGCAGCCAGCGCCACACAGGGAACAACATATCCCATGAATCCGAGCAGCAAGCGAGGGGAAGGAGCAGAGAACAAAAATGGAAGCGCACAGGAACAACAAGAGGGTTTCACCAAAAAAATGCTTCGGCGTAAAATGTAGAAGTTGATTTCAAATTTCATTAATGCAAATAGTTTTCTGTACACACGTTTTAATCTCAGTTAAAAATTAAGTAACGAGTATTAACTGAATTATAATTTGAGTGACAAAGCATATTTGTGTTAACATCAGAACCCATCGAATCCTACATTATAATTAGCAGCATTTAACATAAGAGTCTGCAGACTTGATGAGCAATTGACAAACTATTGGAGTCCATCCAATAAACTGCTTGGATTTTTAGTTAGTTATAGACTAAAACACTATTTACAAATGGAATAGGAGAGATATTTTGCAGCACTCAAGTTATAAGAGAGGTATAAATTATGAGTATCACATTAAGCTAAGCCTCATCACAGAAAATATTTCATTATAAATAGAATAAAGAATTTTATTCTTACATTACAAAACTGATCTGTTCTTTAGATGTTCTACTACTATACTAAAATTAATAGTTCTTGCTAGTTAATAATGATGTTAGAGCATATTTCATCAGCAGTTTACACTTGAATACCACGTGTAAAGAGCATAACTGCCGTGCTAAGTGCAAAAGTTGTATCTGCAGCCGAGTTCAAAATGATAAATTCCTATTTAAAGTTTTGCGCCTCCATGTATTTGATGCGGATGCAACTTTTTTAGAATTTTTTTAAAAATATTTACCACTGACAAATGACCATAAAACATTGTATTTAGGTGAAATATGTAACAAAGAACCACCTGGTGACCGTAATTCAATTTTGATGAGAAGTGCAGATATGACTTTTATGCTTAGCACGGCAGATAAGAAAATAGTTTGTAAACTTGATTCCAATTTCTAACACTAAAATTAAAATATATGCTATAATCTCAATATATATCCGAAAGAATTAACTTAAAACTTAATTAAATAGATTCAGTAAGTATTTTTCAATGCACTCCCACATTATAAAACTCGATATTAATCCACTTTCCTCACTTGAACCTATTCAATATAATTGTCACAAAAGAAATAATTTGCTTGAAATTTTGATAAATGCTCAAAAGTTGATAAAATTTGACATTATATTTTATCCTATCCTTTAAATTGTTCGTGTAGCATGATTCATACAATAAATGTTAAGCTGTAAGCTTTTATAAATGCTCAGCCTATTAACATTTTGTGAAAGCTCAACCAGGACATGTGATAGTTCTTGAAAAATCATCTTATGTCTTTACCTCGTGAAACATCAAGAGCCAAAGTTAAAAGTAACTGTGATATATACAAGGACATGTTAAACGAAATTTTGAAAATAAGCTCTTTACAAAAATTAGTAGCTCATCGCATTTCAAATGACTTATAAAGCAAACATTCTATGTTAAAATCTGAAACCCTATTTTAAACACATAGAACTATGAAATGCATGTTGAGAGCAAAAAGCCGAAGCTATCTGCAAAAACGGACAGACTCCACTGAACTGCCGAAAAACAACCAAGTCTGACTAGAGTTGAAATTGAAAAGGAAGAGAATGAAGCAAAGTACCGGGAGTTTAAATGCTACTGGCAATTTGCATATTCTGCTGATGTGATCTTGTTGCAAGACGGAAAAAACAAATGACAAAAAACTGATGCAAATTACGGTTACAAATATTTTTCACAAATAACTCAATTCGTAACAATAAGCATCGATTTTTTTGGGGGGAGGGGGGGGGGGGATTTTGAGTAAAGAAAATAAGTTACTAAAGAAAATAAGTAAAACTTATTTTCCTTAGTAACTTATTCAAAACACACTTATATTTGAATTTTCCCAAACATGAGAATGAATACATTACTACAGTAGAATACCTTTATAATACATGAAATACACCGCCAGCTCAGTCATTTCCGCCAAGGACTGCAGTTTTGTGCTTATTAGCACTCATCAGCCAAGAATAGGAAAGTGACTGAGCTGGAGATGGAAAACCTCTTAAGGAAGCCAAGAGACCTGACCTGTACTGTTTGAGAGGTAAAGGCAGTAACTGGAAAATTTTTCTTTTTTTTTTGCATTTTTGTCATTTATTGAAAGTTAGCTTTATTGTACAAGCTTGCTTATTTGGTTTTCGATTAAAAAAGGCGCAAAAAAAAAAAAAAACACATCTAATTTAACATTGTTGTATGTCTAATAAATGTCTAATTTCCCTATTGTTAGTATTGAATTCAAAACGCATTTCTTCAACTAGCTCGAAAACTCATTTCTGCAGATACTGCCTTTTACCTGCTCACAGCAGTATATAACGCAATTCTCTGTAAACCGCACAACTTTTCAGAAGTAAACAATAGGTTTTGAAGTTTAAAAAATCCCCTTGTTTTGCTTTGCAAAATAAAAATTGTTAGGCAAATTAAATTTTGAAACAATTTTTCATCTTTCCATCTTAATTCAAAATTTTAAAATGAAAATTAATATTCACAGTAAACAGAAAATACCCGATGGCTCTTGAAAATGCAGTTGTTATGCAAACCATGAAGCTAGTAGAAGCACAGGATAATTCACTTTTAATTGTGAAACATATTTATTTGTGAATGACTAATTGTAATATTAGTGCTTGAACACTCATTGCAGATAAAACTCATTCTGAAGTGCTAATATATATATTCTGAATGTTAGTTTCAAAATTTGTGAAATGATCTATATAACGCAAAAACCTGTACATCGCAAATGCTCTGGTCAAAAGGTGTGCGTTATAACGGTCTTCTACTGTAGTATAATGTATAATTACAAGTATAATATAACCTTTTAAAAGAACTCAGTCGCAGATTAGATGATGCTTCTTCCAGTACTTTTGCAAATGAATACAAAGAAAACTTTCTGTTGATTTCGGGTTGAACTAACTGGGTTAAGCTTTTGCATGGAAAGTAGGACAAGGGGTCATTGTTTTAAGCTATTTAAAACCCAGGCTAAACTGGAAATTAGGAAAAATTACTACTTTATAGGATTGTGGGCACGGGAACAGTTAACCAGAAGAGGCACTAATGAGCAAGGGGATAGATACCTTTTAGAGGGCCATTGATTTTCATTGAGGACTAATTAACTGACTAGGACCAGCTTAGCTGGGCCCAGAGCCTGTTGCTGGTCGTCACATTGTACTTGTAAAAGGGATTTATTTGTAAAAGATGACTATAGTTTTTAATAGTTTACTTGATGTGTAAGTGATACAGCTAAAACATATACAAATACAATACAAATACAAATGTGACGACCAGCAACAGGCTCTGGGCCCAGCTAGGCTGGTCCTAGTCAATTTACAATCCCCAGTGAAGATCAATGGCCCTCTTAAAGCTATCCACTCCCTTGCTCATTACCGCCTCTTCCGGTAAGCTATTCCAGGTGCCCACGACCCTGCTAAAGTAGTAGTTTTTCCTGATTTCCAAGTTAGCCTGAGATTTAAATAGCTTAAAACAATGACCCCTTGTCCTGCTTTCCCCGCAAAAATTTAATCCATTTACATCTTTCATTTTGATAAATTTAAATAACTGAATCATGTCCCCTCTGACTCTCCTTTGCTCCAGGCTATACATGTTAAGCCTATTAAGTCTGGTATCATAATCTAAATCTGAGAGTCCCCTTACTAATTTAGTTACCCTTCTTTGAACCCTTTCCAATACAAAAATATCTTTCTTCAGATAAGGCGACCAAAACTGAACAGCATACTCCAAATGAGGTCTTACTAAACTCCTATATAAAGGCAGAAGAACTTTCTTAGATTTGTTTGAAATAGATCTATTGATAAACCCAAGCATTTTGTTGGCTTTGTTACTAGCAATACTGCACTGTTGACTAAACTTGAAGTCCTGATTAATAAAGATACCCAGATCCATAACATTTTCTGCCTGATTTATGACTGAACCCTGTAAACGATATCTCATACGCTTATTTCCATGACCTAAGTGTAGCACTTGACATTTCCCTACATTAACTGCCATACCCCATTTATCTGCCCACTTAGTAATGTGATCTAAATCCTCTTGCAGCTGTTTTACTTGTTCTTCATTTTCGACAATCCCCATAACTTTTACATCGTCAGCAAAACAATTCATGCTTCCAGAAATATTTTCATTGATGTCATTCATAAATATAATAAACAAAAGAGGCCCTAACACTGATCCCTGAGGAACCCCACTTAAAACATCACTCCAATTAGAATGATTTCCTCTCACAACTACTCTTTGCTTCCTACCAGTAAGCCAATTTCTAACCCAAAGTAAAGTTTTTCCTCCTATTCCTATGTCAGCTAACTTGCTGAGAAGAGCAACATGCGGTACCTTTCCGCACTCTGACCAGAGAAGTAAACTATTATTACAAATAGATGCTGAGATTTAAAATTTAAATAGGTTCAACCATAATTTTGTTTTCATAGTTGAAATGAGCATATTGAAGCACAATAACCTTGTTTTCAATTCAGTTTGTTTCAATAATCATAGATATTATCCACATAAACAAAAAAAATTCTATAAAAAGCCAGATATTATCCTCTTTAATAAAGCCAATCGCATTACATGGCTGGAGCACCTCTTTAGACTAGGTAGTACCAAGCCATAAAGTCACCTTCACAATTCAAGATGGTGCGCGCAACAGGAACCGCCCACCAACCAGATGGCTCGATTGTGCCGAAAAAGACTTAAAAACAGTTGGCCTCAGTGGATGGAGGAAATCTGTTTCTGACAGGGCGGGATGGAGGAAACTGATTGAGACGGTCTTGGCCTGACCTAGGCTGTAGTGCCGAAAAAGAAGAAGAAGAAGAAACAAAAGAATATTACCTTGCACTTCCAAACAATTTTCAGACAATAACTTCTCTTTTTCTGATGTTAACAATTTTATGTAATCCACAGTATGCTCCAATATACTGATCTT